>NC_137047.1:17152454-17384954 GCF_032717465.1 Coenobita brevimanus
TATACCCATACCTACGCCGACACCTGCAATAACTCACGGACACAAACCATCACCATGCATCCTGACCATCTTCCACACCTGAGCTTACTCACACCTGTACTCATACCTGCACCTACTACCACCTACATCTACCCACACCTTCACTTACCCCCACCTACATCAACCAACAGCTGCACTTATCCACAGCTTCGCCCTCCCACACCGCCACCCACACGCTTCATCCTAATTGAAATCATTTGGTTTTCCTCTTCTTGGTCGCTTTCAGAGAGACAGTGTTCGTTCTTCTTGGGTAAATACCAAGGGTTGCACAAGAACAGGCAAGACGTCGTAAATAGCTGTTGCTCTAACATGGATATCACAGACTCTTTCCTTCAAAGAAATGCATGTTTTGCAGACTCTCCATATTTAGGCGTTGATACTACGATATGATAACTGATACTGATGAATCATTTATTTTATAGCAAAGTGCTGTTTATCATGCTGCAATTTTTTCATATTTTTTGTAGTGGGATTAAAAAAGAATAAATGGGTGAATCATTACTGTATATTAAAGGTGTTCCTTACTAAGACCTAATTTCAGAGCCATAAACTAATATCACTAATGCAGTATTCAATGTAGGCAACTCAAAAATGAATCATACATTAACATAACATCTAAGATTATGCATCGCCCACCAGCAGTCATGTATTATAGATTTAAAAATATATGTTCAGTTTCCGTAATTTAGCTGTGTTTAAGTCAGTGTGATCATTGAAGGCTTATTTTATCACAGGCAAAAGACAAGCTCTTATCTTCAATTTAAGATCAGAACTCTACACAACCTTGTAAAACTTCTCATTACTGTAAAAAGATAGTTTCAGACAAAATAGAATGCTGACACAGAAAAAGCATTAATAGAGTTATAGGGAGCTGTGATGGAATTCCATTATTCGAACAGTGAATATTTATACATTATACTGTACATGGGATGCAGTGTGAAATTTTTGTAATGCTGAAGATTATATTCCATTTTGTTACTGGTAGCTGGTGATACAAAGTTATTTAGAAAATTACCTATGGACAAAAGAATCTGTTCACAAGCACTCGTATTCAGATACAAGAAATAAGCATCCACCAAAATTAATGAATAAACACATCCTTAAAATTCACTGGATCAGTGACATTATCAATATCTACTCTGAACATAAAGTTTCTGTTAAACTCTATGACACTACATTGGCGTTTTCATCAGGACTTTCTGTCTTGGTGAAAAATGAAGCCAGCTACTAAACGGAAAAATTGATAAAATGAATGGAAAAACGATAAAAGTGATATCTACGAAGGGAGGACCCGAGAGAGAGAGAGAGAGAGAGAGAGAGAGAGAGAGAGAGAGAGAGAGAGAGAGAGAGAGAGAGGCACAGAGACAGAGGCAGAGAGCGAGAGGCTGGGAGGAGGCAGTATTGATGTATTTATTTTACAGTCCGCCCGGCTGTGTGTGAGGCCGAGATAGGGGTGAGGCAGGGAGGCAGGGGTGAGGGGGGAAGGAAGTTTTTTCGGAATGAGGGGGGGGGGTTAGTGGGGATCGGCCATCTTGTGTAGGTGGCGTTGCACGTAATGGCGGTGGTGGCACTCTCTCTGGCACTGTATGGCACTATACATACAGACACATATAAGCTCATGAATATACAGTATTCAAGCCTTCACACACACAGCTTCAACTGTTCGCACTCTCACACACCCTGAAATACACGTACTAAGACTTAATACATACACAAAAACAGCATCTACGTTATTCAAGATCACTGCATATATCTACAACTCAGCCTACTACAGTTTCATGATTCTCACTTACACTCACAGCAGTCCTCTTCTCACAACTGTATCCACATCGTCTGGTACACTCACACCCATTTTTACCCCTTTCGTCAATGCAACAGCTCTACCCATTGTACCCACCTCTCCACACACAACTTCCCTTATACTTACACCTTCACCAACACCACCACCTTCATCAACCCTCATACCCACACCACCACCCACACCAACCCTCATACCCACACCATCACCCTTAGCAACCGTCATACCCACACTACAGCCCACACCTACCCTCATATCCTTATCACCACCCACACCAACCCTCATACCCACACCATCACCCACACCAACCCTCGTACCAACACCACCACCCACACCAACCCTCATGCCCACACCACAACTCACACCAGCCCTCATACCCATACCACCGCCCACACCAACCCTCAAACCAATACCACCACCCACAACAACCCACATATCCACACCATCACCCACACCATTTCTCATACCCACACCACCACTCACATCAACTCTCCCATTATCCTCATCACCGCCCACACCAACCCTCATACCCACACCACCACCCACATCAACTTTCATACCCACATCCCCACCCACACCATCACCCACATCAATTATCATACCTACATCACCATCCGCCCACAACTACGTCCTAACCCACTGCACCACCTACACCACCACTAATCAAGGCACACACTATTGCAGCCATATCAAGGAGCATATTTACATCGCCATCTACATCATACCCACATCACCATCCACACCGCGACTCACACATCCACACACAATAATCATCTACCCACATCTCTACTCCCACTAGCATCCACATCAAACTTCACTCCCAAAGCACCCATAACTTGTCTTCATATCTACCCACATCTCCACAGCACAGAAGAAAAGTATCCCAAATGGCTAAGAGGAAAGTTAGGCATAGAATCAGTGACCATCTATAACTTCTTCAGTACGGTATAAAAAGTCTGTACAAAACTGAATAAAATAATCTGATGATGGGATATAAGAAATCACATGTCATTCTTTGGCAGGAATTAATGAAGCTTGTTCCCAGTTACTGTACTCTGTTCACTCTACCTTGGCCTAGAATTGCCATCCCTCTATCTTGAATGCTGAGCTATAACACTAAATTTTCTGCCACTGAGCTACGTGAAACAAGGTACAAAGGACGAAAATTTAGGCCAAGTCAAAGTGAATGAAATGCTGCTCGTGCTGAATAAAGTCGTCTGGTGATGGCAAGAAATTAATCGATGACGTCAACATTATGAAGAATATAACATTATCTGAGAGGACAAAGTAAATTTCACCCTTCACTGTTGGAATTCCATCTAAGCTGAATTACATTGTTTGGGAGAGTAAGTATAAAATCCGAAAATCCTCATCGCCTAGAAGGGGTTAATGGGAAATTTCTAGCATCTCCATAAAGGGATTCTGTCATCAGGTTAACTGCCTGACGATAAAATGAAGTAATGTAGAAGAATCCTGGTAATGAAGGTCTTAAGACTAAAACAGACAGAGTGAAAGGATGATGTAGATGAGAACAAAATAGAGGGAAGAGACCCCTAAGTATGGCAAAAAAAAAATAAAATAAAATAAAATAAAACATTGCAGTGAAGGGGTTAAGTATACAAGAGACTCAATCGGTAGAG
Organism: Coenobita brevimanus; assembly: GCF_032717465.1. NCBI lineage: Eukaryota > Metazoa > Arthropoda > Malacostraca > Decapoda > Coenobitidae > Coenobita > Coenobita brevimanus. The sequence continues at coordinate 17,155,932 of NC_137047.1, forward strand.
AGTTGGCCCGCAGTCCTAATGGACCGGGGTTCAAATCCCGCTGGGGCAGGGAACAGTTTAAGGATTTGAATTTCATAAATATCAGACTTTACTGATCTACCAGAAGACCCGCCGACATGTCGTAAAAATACCTCCCCTAATACCAATACACCAGTCCTGTATGAGACAACCCTAGCATGTATTCAGTATGGACGGTGGGTGTTAGCGCCGAAGTGGTGACATTTAGAGGTGTATGGTATGGAGGAGGACTACTGGGCCTTGAAAGCAGGCTGTGAAGCCTATGCCCAGAGTCGGTCACATAAAACAAAAAAAAAAGAGACACTATGAAAGCAAAATCAAGGGTAAACACAAGGTGGAAGAAATCTGTAAGTATTTTTGACCGGGATGGAACAAGTAACCAGCATCTGGACTCAGCTGATGAAGTATGGAGATATTTGTCTTGTAGTTCATAAAGATATAAAATATACCCCTTCATTACGATAACACCTTCCTAATTTCAATTCTCGTCACATCCGGACGATTTTAGGCTGCTCAAGAAGGGTCGCTGTTGCCGATGAGATTGCTGTATAAATTTCAATAACTGTTAAATACGATATCAGATTTCTACTCCACTCCTGCTGCGGCCAGATGACACTATTGACAGTGCCCACCGAAGTCCTTAATATTTACCACACACACGTACAAGTAACTGAATAATACAAAATATATAGCAAGATTGTAGGCCATCAGTGTATTTTACGAAGGTCCATTAGGCTGACGTACTATGAGCCGCCAGTAAAATATAAATTCAAATCAGATCGTAATTAACAAGGAAATTGAAGCTGTCGGTGTGGTTCATTAGTAAAAAAATATAGCAGAGTCACGAGGCATCAGTGGCAATTTAAGAGAGTATATTAGAATGTCAGAATGGGAGAGGTAAATATATAATGATTGAAACCTCAATTAGAGCGGAATACAAACTGTCAGTGAGGTTCATTAAGGCCAGGTGTTTGGTCCGCACCTATTAATCGTACGCACATGTGACAGTAAGGAAGAAGTCAGGAATAATTTAGCGATTTATTCATACACGCCTTTTACCCAATCTCCATTCTGTATTGATTAGAATCTTCATAATCTTCGTATCACACCGCACACAGATTTCATCATAAGCAAATGTAAAACTGATACTTAATAACCTATGCAACGATGGCAATTAATCCACTGTCTCATAATCTTACAGCAGTGATGTGAAACATTACAGGACTAACGTAATGTGGATATTTTTATATTTATCTTGATTCCCTTCCCCTCGTTTCTTCTACAGAATCTATGCTCCCTCTGTCACTTTGTATCTGATTTGAATCACTACCGTAAAACATCCATCATACACCAAAAATGAAGGAACGAAGAGTATCTGTCTCCCACATAAAGCACATGGATAGTAAACAATAACTTTTCTAAGCAGTTACTTTCGAAATTGGTAAGCTGATAACCGGTATGACAGAGAAGGAAATACAAGGACGAGGATATAAAATGTACGTTCTTATTTATTTTAGCCCGCTCTGTTTCACAATGAGTGTAGCTATCACATATTAAAAAAAAAATCCTCCAAAACTTTGAAAACCAAGTATAACTTCTGCTAAATTTTCTCATGCACACACAGAATCCAGGATGTCACTTAACGATGAGATTCTCGAACATGTCATTCATAGAAAAGCAAATTTAAGATATGGCAGGTAATCGATCAAAAAGATGTTCTGAGAATCCTACCCCAGGCTCCCAACAACCGGCAAATTCAAATGCAAACACTCAAGTCAAGAGATACCTGGAATATTCTATGATCATCTCACCATCTAACCAAAATTTTAGAAGAAAAAAATGTGGGATCTGGGCTGTCGTACGATTATGTAACTGGAGTCCGTTGCTGTTCTGGGTAACTGAAATAAAGCAGCTGTTCTTGTTCATTTGGATGTATCTTGGGGCATTCTTTTTTCATATACTTTTTACTTTTATATATTTGATTTAGGATTTTCTACTATACTAAAGTTTTCTCTGTAATTTGTTGTACACACTGCCCTATCTTTTTCAGCATAGTTTGTGGTTTCATATGCTTATTGTTTCCCACATAAATAGGATCTTTCTGGTGTCCTATCCTTTTCTGCGTAATGAGAGTCCGTTTCTATTAATGTGGAGTCTTTCTTCTGTCCTCTCTCTAGCTAATAACTATGGATTCTCTGTTGTCTAATAATTCCCTATGTCATTTGAGGCTTTCTGCTGCCCTATCCTTTTCTATATAATTAGGGGATGTATGGTGTTTAATCCCCTTCTTTGTAATTGGAAATATTTTGTGCACTTCCTCATTTATTGCTGATATGCAGTTTGAAATTACTGGTTGCATTAATGATGGGATTTTTTTTTTTTTTTTAGTTTAACCCCATCTGTCATATGACGTATTGTTTATCTCATTCTTGCTTCCTTCAGATTACTCTATTCAACTTGTGGACACATTATTCGAAATGGAGATAACAGATGTAACCCAAATTAGCCCGTTGATTATTAGATGCCCTTTCTAAGTTGAAGTAATGTGGAGGTATCAAAATTAATAGAGAATACGTCATCAGAGTGAAGTGGCTAAACAAAGTGGTTGTCTCAAGGTTCCGACAAGGCACCTGCTCCTTTTGCTGGTTACGTCAGTGGCACTTGATCTTGTATACAATACTTCTTGTAAACATTTTGAAAAACGTTATAATTGGCAATTCTATTCAGATTTATAATAAAAGGCTAAATTCGTAGGGTAATAATGAACAGATCTGCCAAATGGCCACTGACAGGGAAGGTCTTTGAAGGAAAAAAAAAATGCTAGGCTAAAACTGCCTCAAATAATCCACAAGGAAACAACACACTTGTCCCAATCTGTAGGCTGTACGCCATCTTAGCACTTCATTATTTTTTTTTTTTTTAGCCTTAGGGTGACGTCTTTATATAATTATTCTCGATTCCATCAGGTCATTCTAATCAGTTTATGAACGATTTCACGTGATCAAGGGTTCTGTTTAAGCTGCATCTAACCCGTCCAGCTCGACAAATCTCTTATGAGCTAAATAAATTCGACTCGAATTAGAGAAAAATCAAATCTCTAGCTGAAAGGGTTTTAAAAAATTTGTTTCATACTTTCAGCTATCGAAAAACTGCCCTCGTTATAATGATACTCCTTCAACCCTCTCACAATCGGGACAGCTCTTGTACTCTATTCCAGCTGCCGCCATATATATATATTTTTTTTGACCCAGAGTGAGTCATAGGAGCCTGGGTGCTTATACTGGGACTGTAAACCCTCCCATGGTCGGGACAATTCTAGTATTCTGCTTCATCTAATACGAAATAATTTAATTGAGCTAAGTGAGTCACAGGAGCCCAAAATGTTAATCTTATTTGTGAAAAGAAAAAAAAAATACTGGACAGTAACTGAAGATAAGTAACTTTTGATGACGAAAGGCTACACTTCAGCCGCGTAAAGGCGTCTGGCGCTTGAAGAACAAAATTTCAGAATGATTTAGGTGTGGCGAGAACTGATAAAGTAGGCAGTATCAAGAATAAATCATTGGCGGCTTAGTGGAACCTTTCGCGAGGCTGATACATTTTCATTCGATCACTGCTACTGCCTCACGATTATAGTCACCTTATGAGAGGCCTCGTAGAAAACAGGTTAAAGAAGGCCATGTCAAACCGCTTCAGATCGAAAAGCCTTTTTGAACTGAGCAAAAATTATCTCGTGTTAGCAAGAGTAATGTAGCAGGGACATCGCAAAAAAAAAAAAAAAAGAAAAAAAAAAGCTGAATAAAATTTTCTGGCGGTAGCAAGAAGATTGTAGACATCATGGTACTGAATGGGTAGGTGCTTTACTACGATGATGTTTTTCGTTATATTTCCAACTACAGTAATGCCTGACAATTTTATGCGACCTGGGAAAGCGTCTCACCAGAAGAGGTCAGAGAAGGTTATATCGCGTCTAGCCAGAAGGAGTCAGAGAAGGTTATATCAACTCCTACTGTCTCGAAATCTCTCCTCAGCTAAATAAACTCGTGTAAAGACAAAAAATAGAAAGACCAACCAGGATACACGGTATACGTGTTAGACAGACAGACAGATAGGGAGAGAAGAGAGAGAATGCTGAGTGGCACTACATGCGATAAATTTCTTTGATAGTAGGAACAACAAAAGTCAAAATTATCTACACCTACTCGACACCCACACCTACCTGTAATCTACAAGACTGAGAACGAGAAGGCGGAAAAGGTCAGTATATCCATTTGTTTGTTGCCTGGAAGCAGCTGTACCAGGACATACGGTACAGAGAGAGAGAGAGAGAGAGAGAGAGAGAGAGAGAGGTAACCCAGATGTAAGCATTTTATTATCATTTAACATTTGTTTTTTAAAGCTACTTGACATTTGGAACTGAAGAAATGAAAGTAAGCCACTTTCTGAGAGAAGTGGAAAAACTATGAAGAGATTGGAGGAAGATGTGGAAAGACAGAAAAGTGTTTGTTTGGGCACAGACTGATATGTTTATGCGTAAAGGCACCATTTGAGCTCTCTGAATAGGATGCACGGACCTCATTCAAAATGTAAAGAAGTACAGGAAAGTGAATGATTAACGGCAGTATTTAGGATAAGGTGATTGGACAGGTGAGCAAGGACTGAGTGATAAGTGTGGTACTAACGTGGTATAATCGATTAGGGTAACCAGGACGTGTTAGAGCAGGGTGACCGTATGAACAGAATGGATAATGTGGTTAATGAGGACGATAAGTAAATAAGAAGTGAATGCGGAAGTAAAGAAGGTGGAAGGAACAGCTCAAATTGGAATGAAGTACCAGTAATAAAGAGTAGGTGAGGCAGAGAGATTTCGTTCTGTATTATCTATGACAATAACCGAGAAATGATGCTGGTAGGGTAGTCCGCAAAATAATCAGCAGGACCTGATTACACAAAAACTTGCTTTGGTGGATATTATACAGAATACATGAAGGAATGAATAAAAGTGAATGAGGACATACTGTTCCGAATTCATGATGCATTACTGATACGGGTAAAATTGATAAAAAATGACTGTGTGAAAATGAAAATACGAGTATATAGGTCTAACTACTCACATGTTGTGGCCCAGATTAAAGTTCTTGGCCTTAATGAAATACAAAGAAGTCAGAGGTTTTAATAAGGAGAATGGATTTTCTTGTGTCTTTTTGAGAAAAGGAAAAATCAAGGAGAATGAAGTGGGAGAGTTTCGTGGTTGACAGTGGTTTGGGTTGGATGAGAGAATGGAGGTGAACGGTGGAGGCATTTTGCAAGCACCAGTAAGTATACAGAAGTTGTACCAATAAAATTATTTGCTCTTCAGAATAGTAATGAGACACTGGCGACTTCAGTAAACACATACCAACTAATAATAAGGCAAAATATACCTCGGCAGTGGGGGTGAAATAAATGGTTTAGATATGTACGCCAAAAATAGCACTGGGAGAAAAAAAAAAAAACGGTGCACTACAGAGTCAGATGAGAATGTATTAAAAAACGAATTCCCCGATTACTTTATTCTTGTCGAGATATTTTTCATTATAATCTGTTTGGCTTCTTCACTCCGGGGTCCATCACAAGCTGAGTAAAATCGTATGGTCTGGGCTGATTATAGCTCGTGAGTAGTTATCTATATACTTTGACATTCCCTGTTTTGGTTCCTGTTTCACTCCCTCTCTTCAAGTGGAAAAAATTATGATGATGGTGATGATGATGATGATGATGATGATGATGATAAATTAGTAAGAGAGTTAATGGAGCCAAGACTACTAAAGTTCTTCATTATGTTGAAGCAAAATCGTTCGGGTATGGTTTCCCCCAAATCAGAATACTCGTCCAAAAACCTGCCTACAGTATACTAGGCAAGTTTTATGATTTCCACTACTGCTGTTTTTCCTATTACTACTATTTCTGCTTCTAGTAATATTAAATCTGCCCCTTCTAAAATCTACTACTTGGGACTCTGCCTCTGACAACTGGTACTAAATCTAACTCCCGTATTCTAGACTTCTTCAAGACAGTAACGTCTTTTTAAATTCTTGCTATATCCAGACGATTATATTCAGCAGACTTTGATGATCTACCAGACGACCTGCCGACATGTAAAAATACCCCCGCTAATACCAGTACATCAGTCCTGTGTAATTCAGCCCTAGCATATATTCAATACGGACGGTGGGTGTTAGCGCCGAAGTGGTGATATGTGGAGATGTGTAGGAGGACTACTGGGCCTTGGGATAGGCCCTGAAGCCTTTGCCAAGAGTCGGACACATTAAAAAAGAAAAAAAAGCGTACAGAGGCTTTCTGAACTGCAGGGGAGAAAATAATAAAGCCTTCACTGACCCTTTCACTGCTTGGGCGTTCTCCTTACCTTATTATATTAGTCTGGAGATTGCAAGAGTTAAATGTGAAAAAAGAAGTCCCCCCAGTTCTATTTTCAATAATTTTGAAACACATGATTATAGCTAAGCTTTTTTTTTTTTTTTTTTGCCTCGTTGCTGAATGCGCTTTGTGACGTGGCGTGCAGGCTAACTACCTCCATTGCTAGCATTTATTCCATACATGACCCTTAGTAATATCACCATCACCTTCATCAACAACAATTGCACCCCTTCAGTCCAGTGACGGAGTTTGTATTTTTTTTTTTTTTTCCTTGTTATTACCAAACATATCGAGTACTTGGTGTCAGACATTACCTTCAGTAATCCCTTCACAGGTAGAAATCATTTCGAAACTGAAAAAAAGAAAATGTTACCTGCAAAAGTAAAACAAAATATGTTACAAGACTGAGGGGCTTAGGCAAACATCATCATTTCCGTTGCAGCTTCTTTAGTAAAACGACGTCTTAATTCCTTTTTCTTGCTGGTACCAGACGACGTTTAACCATCTTAGGAGAGATGTCTGGTGGTGAACAGGTTAGAAACAAACTCTACTGCCACTTTGTTACAGGAAGTCTTTCTAGCATGACTGAAAAAGAGGGCACCTGGCAGTAGAATGAATGAGGGCAATAATTTCCTTTTAATTCATTCACTTCCCTGTCTGTATTTAATTCTGAGCAATTTTCCAGATTCAGGCAGATAATGCAAGGCGGATTTTTTCCCCTGCATGTTTCTATTGGCTGTGCACAAAGAAATACATGGGATATTTATACCAGGCCACACTTTCAGTCATGCGGAATCAGATAAGATATACCGGTATATATTTAGACAAAACGACAAAAAGCGGAAGTTATGCATAATTCTTACCGTTATCTTTATCAAAGTAAATTTAAAAAAAAATTAAACACTGAAATTAAAATATTTATATTTGCCAAATTTTATGAAAAGAAACTAGTAAACTGGACGAATGAGTTAGTGAATACTTGCTAATTTTCGAGATACAAAATTGGAATTAATATATAAAACAAGGAAATATCAGGAAAGAGCACGTTCATAAAAACAGGCAACGTAAAGGAACGTAAGAACAAAACAATGAAAGGATAAGAAAAGGCGGTAGGCGGTGCCAAGGTACAGCAAACCCGTCCCCGGCAGTCATTTTAATGCTGACATATAAACACAACAGGATATCTAGTCAAAGATGTTGTATATCAAATTTGGAGTAAATCGGATGAAAATTAACGATTTTATGTCCATTTGAAATTTTGGACCCGACCCACCTGACACTGAACCCCCTACCACTAAGAGAGGGGTGACCCCCCTGATGTAATGAGGCACGTTAAAGGATGCAGATTTGAAAGATGCACCTGTAGGTTTCATGTCGATATGACGAATTTGAAAGGAGTTATGGCAGAAAAAAACGATTATATTTAAAAAATCTTTTGGGCCTGCAGCCTAGGCCTAGACCCAATTTGGCCCAGAATTTAATCAGGTGATCAGAAGTTCATAGCCCATTACCCCTGTAATTTCAGTTAAACTCGTACAAGTAGTTTTTGCGTAAAGTTGTTAACAGACAGACAGACAGACAGACAGACAAACAGACAAACCGAATGAAAACAATGCCCGTCCCCGAACCCCTCCGGGGCGGGGGCGGGTAAAAATCTTTAGGATTACGTTTATTTGGGGAAATGTGTGTGTGTGTGTGTGTGTGTGTGTGTGTGTGTACAGTGTGTATATATATATATATATATATATATATATATATATATATATATATATATGCTGTATACGTAACGAGGATATATATATAGCGGTATTAGAAAGAGATATTTTGGAAAGTAGCAAAGCGATGAGGGACAGAAAATGACAAACACTGGGAAAGACAGGAAAAAAGAGAGAATCAAAGAGAGACAGAAAGAGAAAGAAGGCGTCTGCTTAATATTCCACAACGACGCATGTGTTCGGGTGACCAAAAGAAAAAAAGAAGCTGTAGAGACAAAAGAAAAAGTGGAAGTTGAGATGTAGGTACAGTGTTTCCCTCGCAACTTATTTTCGCTGATCAGGAGAGAGGGAGAGAGAAAGGGATAAAAAGGAGGAAAGAGAGAACGAAAGAATGGGAGGCGGAAGGTATATGGAGAGGACGGGCAGAGGGAGAGAGCGGACGGATGGATAGATGGATGGATAAACTGATTCGGTAGGCTGAAACGTGGTGAATACTGGATAAAATGAAAGAGAGAAATGAATGGAGGAAAGAAAAAATATGTAGCGTATAGATGGAAAGGGTTATATGGATGGACGGATGGAGGTTTATGGATGAATGAATGGATGGAGAGATTGATGGATGAATGAATGGATGGAGAGATTGATGGATGAATGAATGGATGCTTAACTCTTGGATGGATGCTGGTGAAATATTTGTTTTCTTAATTTTGGCTAATGAGGAAGAGTGCCAGACAAGGAATTAACTGGATGAGAGAAAGGACGAAAGGCAAGTTCTGTGTAGGTGGATGGAAAATTAAGTGGGTGAATGACGGAACAGATGCACAATGGCACGAATTTCGGCAACTTTAAATAGATAATTGTAATCAGTAGGGCAACACGAATAATAAAAAAAAAAAAATAGTGACGAGAGAAGGGAAGACTGAGAATGTATGAAAAGGATGGATAGGTATTAAAGTTGGCGGATGTGGATTTGGTACAAAATTTTCCCAATCTAATTTTCACTGATGACGATGGATGTAGAAAATGGAAGAAGGAAAGAAAGATTGAAGGAATGGTGGAGAATGGATGGATGGATGGATGGATGAACTACTGCCGTGACGACTGACAGAGCTAATATAAGTACACTTCTTATCCCAGTATTATTTCTTCTGATGAAGAAGAAATGAATGTTGGTGGGAAAGAAGGAAAGATGGAAGGATGGATGGACAGATAGTTGACTGGAAGTGAGTGGATGCTGGCAAAGTTATTTACAGCTTATACCTAATCAAAAGAACTCGAGAAATAATGAGAATGGCTGAAAGATTAGAATAATGAGTGTTTGCCATGGATAAATGGATGGATGGAGCTGGATGGGAATTGGCAGAGGCTGTTACAATTATTTTCGCTGATCAGAAGGGCTAGAAAAATAAATATGATGGAGAACTGATTGAAGATAAGGTTAAGACTTCTTGATGAGGAATGAGGAATTTGCTAAACTGATTATGGAGGGATCGTAATAAAAGTCAAAGTCTACAGGTCCTTTACATCCTCGAAACTGTTAACCTCTTCTTTTCAGTGATGATTTTTTTATGTTCTGAATATTTCCAGACGATTTTATTCACTTTAGGCTTTTTTTGTTTTTGAGAGGTTAGATATAGCCTACACCTTGAGGTAAATTCTCAAACTTAGATGAATTAGGTAATTATAGCCTTGATACCTGAAGATTCTCCCACGACTGAATACACTCGTCTGGTGGAAACTTGAGTAACAGAAACTACGTCACCGGACTGAAATGATAAAAGTTGAATGAAATCTTCTCTAAGGAACCAATAATAATAATAACCATCATCATCAAGATGAATGGAGTTTTGTTTCATGAGTTAGCAAACCCGTACAGTATGTGCTGGCTTTTTCGCTACTTATGGTGGTAGCAATAACATTTTTCTTATGAATTGCTTGATAAAGGTTGCTTTTAAATCCATCATTCAGAAAGGTCCAACTTAGGCTGATAATCAACTGTCTGGAGGTAGAAAGAAAAATTATTTTAAGTCATTATCTTCCTGAAACCTAACCTCTATTCTGCATTATTCTCTTGTATTTATTGACCAGAGAAAAAAAAGATAATTAGAGGAAGAAAGGAAGCAAGAAAAGGTGGACACTGTGTGGCGATGGATGGATGGATGAACAAGTGAATGAACAGGTTAAGGAACGAATTCGAAGACTGGAAATTTCTCGGTACCTCTTCCTTACCCATTTTCTCTGCACATCACACCTCAGCATCTTCTTGTATGTATTCATGCAAACTTTATCGATATTAAACGATATAAATAGCACAGAATTGACTGTAAAAATAGAAACTGCAAAATAAATCGCTAAGGAAGTTGATCTTACGAAATTTAGAGAGCCCATAATATGACAGGTTAAAACTAGGTGGATATTCATGTACTTTCTTCCCTCCTGTAACTCATTTTCCTGCAACCCAGTTTCCTGCAATTCATTTTCTTTAAACTTATTTTCCTTTAACTCATTTTCTTTCAATTTATTTTTCTGTAACTTATTTTCCTGCAACTTATTTTCCTTCGATCCATTCTCCAGCAACTCATTTTCCTGCAACCCATTTTTCCACCACTCATTTTCGATCATATTAGAGTAAAAGAAAGATAGAAAATGGGTGGAAAAACAGATTGATTTCCTGGACTGAAGATAGATGGCCGATGGTTCTGTATTATCTTTAAATTTTTGTCGCTAATCAGATAAATAAACAAAATTATATGTATAAAACTGAGGGAAGAAAGAAGGAAAAGCAGTAACTGTGTGAAGATGACTGATTGCTGAATGGGTGGATGGACGAACACTCTGGTTTGGCATGAAGTTTGTAAATTTTTAAACAATAATTAAGTAATTTTCGTTGATCAAAAGGAAAATGTGAAAGAGATGAAGGGATGGCTAAACTGACCGAATGATGAGTAAGGTTAAAGCTTTATGGATGTTGGTACAATTTTAATAACTCTATTTTCGCTAGTCTTTGGAATACAAGACGAATAGATTGGAGGATGGAAATAAGTGTGTGTGTGTGTGTGTGTGTGTGTGTGTGTGTGTGGAGAGGACACATGTATTGATGGATGAGCAGACTGACAGGCTGGACAAAAAGAATGTATGCTGGTAAAATCTTATCTTGAACTTACTCTTGGCGACCAGATGAGAAGAGGAAAAAGTAGAATGTAGGTTGTAAGAGAAAGCAAGGATGGTTGGTGGAGAGGATGAATGGTTTCGGACCTATTTGAGTCCATGATTAATTTAGTTTGATCCTATTTTGGCACGGTTTCGAGATGGTATAACGGAATTACTGATTGCAACCAGACATGGTCCTCATGAAAAAAAGATTACATGTAATTTTGAAAATATTACCTTCATCTTGTGTACCGGGATCCAAGAATTTCACAGAGAAAAAAATTAATTTGTATGGTAGTATATGATATTGTTCTACCTAGATTTTTTTTTTTTTCGAAAATACCTGTCAATATAACAAAAGACAAAACACTTTGTGTCGATGGCGCAAAAACTGAAATTTTTTGTAACTCAAAAAGTGTCTAACCTTTGACCATATAGAAGACTACGTAACACCTCATCCTTAGCGATTTATTTTGCATATTAGTCCCCAAAATGTCTCTTGTATGTAATCTATATAATTTCAGTATCGACAATGTATGAATAACATACAATAGGATACTGTGGTGTAATGTGCAGAATGAATAGCTGAAGATGGAGGAATATGAAATCGTCGAAGCTGCTTACGGATACGACCTTGAGTATGGGTGTTGTGTCAATGGATGACTGGTCGTTCATGAGTAGGGACGGAAATGATTTGACATCTTATGCGTCAAGGCCACCCCTCTCTAGGTGCAGCGTCAGACAACAAGCAGGCAGACATATAAAAGACTATAAAGTTTAAGAACGGATGGACATACATTTCTAAGCGAAGGTTGAGATGGATAAACGTGAGAAAGTAAAATCAGAACACGAGTATAAACAATGTACGAAAACTAAGGAAGCAAAGGAAGGTAGGGTCTGTGAAGATTGAGTGGATGCAAGAATGGACACATATTTAATGACAATAGGAATGGATAATTCGAAAAAAATTGTAATAGAACAAGCAATGGGGTAATAATGAAGAGACAGATGAGAAGATAACAATTAGAGAGAAAGTAAATAGAAACATGAAATGAAAAAGTAAAAAAATTATCCAGATAATCACGGTACATATACTGGCTGGAGTGATATGAAATGGGTGGGTGGATGGATGGATGGATGAAGGAAAAAATGGATGGATGGATGGGAGGATTAGAATAAAAACTAACAAATGATAGTTTTATGCAGATTTAGGAAATAAATTTGGAAAATGGCCATAAGGGATGGATATACAGAAGAATTATTAACACTCTTAGGCTCCTACAACTCACTGTCAACTAAGTACAGTCGTCTGCCGTTACCTGAAATAGAATAATATTTTCGATCATGAGAGGGTTATTAGTGACAGCATGAACTTCCTCAGGCTCCTTCGACTTCCTCTCGGCAGGCACTGATTTAGGAGAGGGGGCGTGGGTCTCGTACGCCCCACTAATTTCGGCAGACTAGCGATTACTTACGACAAAAAATAACTAATATTTCTTACAAAAATATATGCAGTAATTATCAAACATAAGTGTTATCACAGAATCATGTCAATGAAAAGGACTTGGTCATAAATTTTGAGGAATATTAGTGATGAGTCACTCTGGTCAGACTTGCGGTGTTTCCGCTGGGAATCACGCCCCCCTTTTCCATAGTGCTGGATCATGTCCTGCTCGGGTGAATAAAATCGTTTGGTGTTAGCTGGAATAAAACTGAACTGTCTCCGTCAACAAAGAGAGATTTAATAGCTAGATTGATGGACAGAAAAATGGACGCCTTAATCCCTCAGCTGCGTAGGGATAATGGCAACAGCTAAAATTGTCTGTCATTAGCGAGAATAAAACATTGATGTTCAATCATACCAGTGACAGGAAAACAGAAGACAGCTGTTACCTCTTTCGCTACGCTGGGGCTCCTCTCCGCTGACTACAATGATCTGGCATTAGCAAGAATGAAATATTTAAAGACATGAAATATTTAGTCATCCATGGCAATGAAAGAGGATCAGGGGTAGCTCTTAACTCTGTTGCTCCAAGGCATATTCCCTCTTGACTAAAATCATCTGGAAGTAGCAAGGATAAAGTAAAAAAAAAAAATCAGCATCGCAAGAAAAGGTTGAACTGATGCTCGATGAAAGAAGGAGCAAATTCTGGAATGTACGAGCCCAAGACTACCGTAGTACAATATATTTATGAGTGGATGACCAGCCTACTTCCCTTGGTGGCATTATAATAGAAAAACATCCAATACTCAGACCTTTGATCTTTTCTCCATTGCATTAAAAAAAAAAATCACATTGCAGATAATCGCCGTCCAACAGGGGCGTTCTAGACCACCAGACTCTTAAGAAACAGAGGTGGTAGTAAAAAAAAATATATATATATATATTATGGAAGAGTGATAACGTGGAAGTGGGCTGATCAGATGAATGAACTGGGAAAATATCCGGTAGACTTATATAGAGGAAAGAAAAAGACACTGTTGCTAGGATACAAAATTATTGAAAGATTATGTGAAAGAATTGCAGGATAAAAACTAAAGATGTGTATAAATGCATGAGTAACAAGTGAGAATGGACTGATACGAGTTGTATGAATGGATAACTATGTGAGTAAGAAATTTAGATGAGTCAGAAGAGGATGAATAAGCGTATTGTTAAGTGAATAAATATGAATGAATAAAGACAGCAGGAAGATCAGATACAGAAGTACAAGAGAAAATGTTTGACGCATATCAGTAATGAGTAATAAATGCGTCAACTAATATGCTTACGATGAATGTATAGCTATAAGTAGGAAATCTGCATAGATTAAAAAAATGTGGAATTAATGAACAAAGATAAATAAAAAAATGAATGCATAGGTATAACAACGAAAATAAAGATGAATTAACAGATGAATGGAGGATGGAATTAAATGTAAATGAAAATGAGATCAGGAATAACTGTAAATCAGATAAAAAGAGGAAAAGGAATGAATGAAAAAATCGACTGACGTGGAAATGAAGGAAAGTATGATGATGATGATGATGATGATGATGATGATGATGATGATGATGATGATGACCGGAAAAGGAAGCGGAAATAGCAGGACTTAGGGGATTGAAGGGAGAAAGGAAAATGCAGAGAGAGAGAGAGAGAGAGAGAGAGACAGAGACAGAGAGAGATCAAGGATGCACAGGCACATTATAGTTTTTTCATCTGAACTTGGCTCAGAATCTAGTCATTTGCATGTAGTTCAGAGGCAGAAAGAGACAATGGTAAAGCACTACAGCCTCACCATAGCACTTTTTCGTAACTACCATTATATTCTTGTGTTAATTTTAGTTACAATTGAGCATTCAGAGTGGTGGCAAGTGTTGAGTGCAAGAAGTAGTATAATATCGAGTTGCATAACTGCTTGAAATGGTAAATGACTCGCCGTAAGAAAGGAGAGCAAAGGGAAGAAATTATGAAAGAAATATAGATATGGGGATGGATGGATTGATGGACATATACAGACAGATGGATGTATGAACAGGAATATGAAAACTGATGTATTAAAAAACAGAGAATGGGTAATGTTTTTGGATAGATGAGTAGAAGAAATACATGGCTATTGAGAGAGAGAGAGAGAGAGAGAGAGAGAGAGAGAGAGAGAGAGAGAGAGAGAGAGAGAGAGAGAGAGAGAGAGAGAGAGAGTTAACTGGAGGGGAGGAAGGAAGACAAGGCGTGAAAGAGAGAGAGGAAATATTGGAGGAGCATGATTGATGGATGAAATACTGTAAGAGATAGAATAATGATAGGAAAAAAAAAAGGGAGTGAGAGAAAGAGACAAGAAAGAAAGAAATACCGTAATAAATACAGTACCAAGAAATCATCATCACTTTCACCGCCATCATTATTTCTTACCTTCTCCCCTCCATCTCCTCCTCCTCCTCATCATCATCATCATTATCATCATCATCATCATCATCTTAACCTTATTCTTACTGATACACATGCGGTGGGTAGGATCGAGAAAGGAGACGCTATAACACAGAGGTGAGAACTATCATCAGAGTGACCAAATTTGAAGGGCCATAATTGCATTCATTCATCATTAAAGTCTTCAGAATTCTTATATCCATCTTACAGGCGATTTAGTATCTCTAGAATCACTTGTGGGGTGGGGCTATTCAGTAGACTGCCAGGGAAAAAAAAAAATGCAATTCTCATCATGTGCTTTCCCGGGCATAAATCTTCCCTCCGCGTCCATCTTTCATCAGTTCTTCACATTGCTTACCGTCCATACTTCTCTATCCTCCTCCTCCTCCTCCTCCTCCTCCTCATCATCATCATCATCATCATCATCATCATCATCATCATCATCATCATCCTCTTTCCCAACTAAAAACATTGTGAGGTAGGATCCGGAAACTAGGAAAGAGAAACAACGAAATCGGAGAGGTTTCAAATTCATATATATCAAGTGGGCCACGCAATCATTCACACATCATTCGAGCCATGGAATCCTGGCTCAGTCTCACAGACCAAAAATCTGGACATATTTTTTGCACACTTTTTTTTTATAAAAGCCCTTCACATAAACCACTCAGAGTAAATCCGCCAGTTATCAGCTTTTAAAAATTGGTGTCATTACTTTGCTGTGTTCTTTTCCATACATACCTTAACCAAGCAAAAAGACTTCCTGACAGTTCCCCATCAACTTCAACTTCCATATCTCTCTTCCTCGCATATTAATTTACAATGCCAAATCCATCCACCTCCTTGGCCTACCACGCCTCTTCCAGACAGACTCACATATTCCTGTTTAACCATCATTTCTTCATCCAGTTTCAGATTATAACCATTCTGTCTTTACTAGCATTCGTCACAACCCTCTTATAAGAAAAAACTACCCAACTTCACATCTTTGGAAATCACATTCTTTCTTACACTGTCCACTCTACACCCTGCACGCACATTCACTTAACCCCATCACACCGATGATATGTATTTTATTCTTGCTACCTTAAGGCGATCTGGTTCAGTTTAGGAAAGTATTTTAGAATCTGAAGGGTCAGATATTGCCTCCATAATCCATTCAGTACAAAAAATCCTTCCGAAGGTAAAATCGTCTTAAGAGAGCAAGAATAAACTGCCAAAAAGGAATAATCGTACTGGAAGGGTTAATATTTCCAACAATCTTCTGGAGCTGTCCTGCCTTCCCCCATCCTCAAATTCATTCGTATATATCATTTCTGTACCACCCATACAAATTCAGTCTATGCAGCCTTACCGAAATGAAAACGAGTATGAAAAATATGGAAATGAAGGAGGAGGAAAAGAAATTGAAATAATGCATTAATGGAAATGAAAACAATGAATGGGGAGAAAGGAGGCTGAACTTAAACGAAGTGCATTAAATGGAAATTAAAATAAGCACAGAGGAAAGGGAAAGGAAACAGAATAAGGAAAATAAAAGCAAAAGTGATAAACACTTTCAGACCTCTGTGACTCCCACTAAGCTGAATAAAACCGTCTGGCGTTAACATACACAGAAAAAAAAAAACATAATATATTGGAAAATAAAATAAAATAAAATGGTAAAAGAAAGAGGTGATTATTTTGGTGATAATTAAAAAGAAAAAAGGGGTAGAGAGGAAGTTCGGGTGAATAAAAAAGAGAGAGAGAGAGAGAGAGAGAGAGAGAGAGAGAGAGAGAGAGAGAGAGAGAGAGAGAGAAAAATGAAAACTGGAACTCAGCAATCATTATGGAAATTATTCTCTCCTTCAGGCAGAGGATCTACATTATCATTTATTTTTTTAGTTTTCTCAGACGGTTTTATGCAGCTTAAGAAAGATCTCTTGTACCTTTCGGTTTAATGAAGGCTGTGGCTAACCCTCCAGCTTGTCTCCTAAACTGAGGAAGACCGACTAAAGGAAGAAAAAATATGGCGTCATCTGGGATAACCTGAATGATGTAACTGTTATAAAGGATAATGAAATGAAATTTATATACAAGAGGATGAATTATGTAACAAAGAAAATTGGTAAACAGAGAATTGTACAAATAATAGTCTATAAATATAACAAAAAATCATAGATGCGCAAAATAATGGCATGAATGAAGAAAGAAAGAAATAATCACAGATATAGTATAACACCGGTATATAAATAATGTAGAGTGTAGCAAAGAGGGAAGGAGGCATGGACAGAAAGCAATATGAATAAAGAACAGCAGATATATGTTGACCCAAATGATACAAAGATGAGATAAAAACAAAGGAAGGAAGGATTGAAGTAGAGAAGAAGATGAAAATACCTTTATTAAACTCTGGATATTCTTACCATTTCCTGAAAGATAGCGGAAAATAGGACGAAACTGACCCTAACTTGCTATCACCAGACGATTTTCTGCAACTTAGAAGTCTTTCTGAACTGTAGGGGTTTGATGTAGCTTTCATTAACCCGGTCACTACAAGGGGACATTCCAAGACTGAATAAAATGTTTAGAACTTGCAAGAATACACAAGAGTAAGAAGTTCGTACTGAAAGGTGATGAAAAAAATAGAGGCGATGTGAGAAGTATGGACACAGAAAAGACAATGGAATGCATGGAGGTAAAAATATTGGGTTAATAAACATAGAAAAGTGGAATAATGTCAGCTTGATCATGGTGAACTCTAGTATTCTATTCCTGCTAATGCAAGACGATTTTATTCACCTGAGAGTGAGTCATAGGAGCCAGAGTGTTAATACTGGTATCATTAACCCTTTCACGGTCGGGAAAGATCTTGTATTTGATTCCACCTAACGCCAGAAGTTTTTTATACGGTTGAAAACTAGTGACACGAGGCTGAGAATGATAGTAAAAAAAAAGTGGAGTATGACAGTAAAAACAAAAAGGGGTAGGAAAGATAATGTTACAAAAAGTGGTACTCGTATTTATAGGCATAACATACATAAACCAGGTGTAATAAAAATAGATTAATAAAAAGGAAATGGTAAAGGGAGGAAAAAAAAGTGAACAAAGAAGAAAAAAGGCATGTCAGAAATAAGAAAATGAAATAAGTAATAAACAGATATGATCAATGAGAACAGAATGTAAGAAGATTAGGGTCTGACATCGATGGTGGTAAAGGAAGTGTAGACAGAAGATACTGGGATGAATAGAAACAAAATACAGGAATGAGTGAAAAAACAAATCTGAATATACCATGTACCAAAGTTCAAATACTTACAGCGGTACATAATTGTTTTTCTTGCGAGTTTTGCAGCTTTGCTATCATCTGAATTTTCTCAACCTTGGGGCCTCTTATTTTTTGTCTTCATTGCATGCGGAAACAATTGAAAAATTAAAATATAAAAGAATGATCACAAACAATATAACGTTATGAACAATGAAAAGTCTGAACAGCTGAACACTAGGACTGAACACAGAATATGAAGTGAAGAAATTTACACCAATCTTGATGGAAACGAATACTGTAGAAAATATAAACCAATGAGCTTTGGAGCAATATACACGAATGAACACTGAGAATAATGATAGGTAACGAATACTAGAAACGTTGAACGAATGGAGACTTGAAGGCATTAGTAACCATTGCACATTGAATATCATCACAGCGAACTGAAACCGGTATTAGGATGAACAATGGAACGAATACAGGAAAATTAGCACAAAAAAAAAGAACAAAAAATTGTTCTCCCATCTTGAAATGAGCGGATTTTGGTATTAGTTTTCTTTTTTTATGTAGGGTCTCATTCTTTTGTTCTTTCTGGTGAATATATATATTAAAAAAAGTGCTCTAAACAATATATAAAGTGAACATTGGATATTCAAAAAAATCTGAATAAACATCTGTACCATCATATCGACCAGCACAGCAATAAAAAAAAAAAATGAAAATGAAAACTTTCGAAATGCTGACATGGTGCATGAAACAACTGCACAGAAAATTCAATAGTGTAGATTAAGAAGGGAATAAAGTCGAGTCAATAGGTGAAAACGTTACTCATTTTCCATTCAGAAAATACAGGTATATATTGGAGATGAAAATAAGAGTGAAAATATTACTGGAGAGAAATGGATAAAATTAAAGAAAAAACATGATAAAATGGGTAAATGAGTGAGAAAGAAGAGATACGAATGGTCAGTAAATGAAAAACCTGAGAAAAAAAAAAATGTGATAAATATGGTCGATGAGGACAATTCTGAAAAAAAAAAGAGAAATTAGATATTGCTTAACTGAGAATCCTGTACACTAAAAAAAATTATTTACATCACTATTTGAGTGTGAAAAAAATAACCTGAAAAACTGCATCAACTTGTGGAAAAATGGGAAATCTGTAGAGAATAAATGTGAAAATAGAAAACTGATAGTCCCGTCAGGAACTGAACGTGTAAAAAAAGAAAAATTAAACATACCGCCTGAAAAAGCCCAAAAACTGTTAAACGTGAAAAACTTGGCAAAACTCTTAACAGAGAGGAACCTTATAAAAAATAGCTACAAAAATGTTCTGTAAGCGAGAAGCCTGAAGGTATAAAAAATAAAGTAAAATCTTATCTATGTGAAAAATCTGAAAACAAGAAAAGACTAAGGTAAAAAAGCTATTGGGATGAAAAACCTATAATAAAAAAAAAAAGATAAAAACGCTGGAATGACGAAGTGAAAATAAGTAGAAAAAAAAGATAAAAACTGGTATCTAAGTGGGAAACCAGAAAAAGAAACCGTAGAAAATGGCAGGGAAATGAGAAACCGGCGAAATATAAAAACACGGCAAAAAATGACCGGGTGAAATATCTGAGAAATACAGATAAGCGATAAAATACTATTTGATGCAGAACCTAAAACTTAATGGAAAAAGAAATTGGTAATAAAGTTGAGCGTGAACCCGTAGAAAAAAGGAAAAATTATATGGCTTCAGAAATGACAGTCCTCAGAAACCAAGAATAAACGTGCAATAAAAATAGAGTCTGAGTTAGAAGCCAAAAGAATGAAGAAAAGGAAAATGAAAAACCGCCACGTCTTTTGGCCTCAGACCCCTGACCTTAAAAAATTCCAACCGCAGCTGCAAAAAATCTTGGACATTGCTTGCAGGTTGTGAGTTGAGGGGAGTTGGTGTGTGTGTGTGTGTGTGTGTGTGTGTGTGTGTGTGTGTGTGTGTGTGTGTCTGTGTGTGACACTGATACAGATAAATAGACATATACGCGTACTGTGAGAGATACAGAAATGTATTGAAATATAAATGGATACATGGACACACAGTCAGAATTGCTAGATAGATTCAGTATATACTTGTATATATATATATATATATATATATATATATATATATATGTGTGTGTGTGTGTGTGTGTGTGTGTGTGTGTGTGTGTGTGTGTATACAGAGAGAGAGAGAGAGAGAGAAAGAGAATCAAAGGAAGTATGTATGTGTGAAGGAGGTTAGAAAAAATGACTGAGAGTGAAATAAAGTGTGTGTGGAAGGAAGCATATGAGTGAGGGAATGTGAATGCAGGAGACAGTGTGAATTTGTGAGGGAATGTGAGTGTGCTTGAGAAAGTGTGTGTGTGTGTGTGTGTGTGTGTGTGTGTGTGTGTGTGTGTGTGTGTGTGTGTGTGTGTGTGTGTGTGTGTGTGTGTGTGTGTGTGTGTGTGTGTGTGTGTGTGTGTGTGTATGAAAAAGTACCTGCATTTAAATGAGGAAGCTTGTGTGAAAGTGTGAGTTTGTGAAGTAGTGTATGTCAGTGAGGAAGTGTGAGTGAGGGTATGTGAACGTGCGAGGAAGGCTGTGAATGGGGAAGGCTGTGAGTGAGGAAGGCTGTGAGTGAGGAGGGCTGTGAGTGAGGAGGGCTGTGAGTGAGGAAGGCTGTGAGTGAGGAAGGCTGTGAGTGAGGAAGGCTGTGAGTGAGGAAGTTGTGAGTGTGGAAGGCTGTGAGTGAGGAAGGCTGTGAGTGAGAAGGGTTGTGAGTCAGGAGGGCTGTGAGTGAGGAAGGTTGTGAGCGAGGAAGTGTGAGTATGTGAGGAATAATTTGATTAAGGAAACGTGGGTGAAGCTCAGTGGGCATGAGAAGAAGTGTATGAGTTAGGAATTAATTTAGTGAGGAAGTGTGAGTATACGAGTATGTGTGCGAGGAAGTGCGAGTGAGGCAGTGTGAGTGTCTGGTACTGTATGTTTATGATGAAGAGTGAGTGTATGAGGAAGTGAGTGAGTGAGGTGGGGTTTGGTGAAGTGTGTGTGTGTGTGTGTGTGTGTGTGTGTGTGTGTGTGTGTGTGTGTGTGTGTGTGTGTGAGGAACAATGCAACAATGTGTCAAGAAATATGTGTGTGTGAGACAGTGTGAGTGTTTGTGGGAGTGTGGGTGTGGGCTAGTGTGCGAGAGAGGCAGAGTACGTGAGAAACGGTGTACGTATAAAAGACCGTGTGCGTGAGGCTGTGTACGTTTGAGAGGCTGTGTGCGTGAGAGGCCGTGTGCGTGAGTCAGGTATTGACCAGGGCAACAGGGAGGCAGGGAGGTAGGCAGGCAGGCTTGGCACTGTCCCTCCCGCCATGTCCTGCCTCACCCCTCCACACAAGATGGCCGCCACGCACTCTCCCTACCCCTCTCTCCCTCACGCACCCTTCATGCATTCACTGTCATCCCTACACACCCTGATTCAACCTCCTCACACCTTATCCCCGTACCTAGAGTCAGCTTTCATTTCAACACACTCCTCCCCCATCCCCTCCCACTGTCACCCCCCCCCCTACATACCCTATCACCATATCTGTCACACACTCTCTTCCTAGCCCCACACAACCTCCCATGCATTACTTCCGTCTTTTGACCTTTTGCCTACTTCACACTACTTTATCCCTCACATATTCTTCCCCCACCCTCACACCTTAGTCACATGCCCACATACCCCGCCTACCCCCTCTACCTATACCCTACTTCCATCCCCCCCTCCCAAATACACACAAGCACACATTTTATCGCCATACACGTGCTCTACCCAAAAGCCAACACTTCCTGATCTCTGATTCTATTCCCTCCCCAACACATACCTTCTCACCCTGTCCCTGCACACACTGCCCAACACCTGCACTATACTGTACTTCAGTCTCCACACAATGCATCATTATACATATACACTATCCCCAGTTCAACACACTACTCTACTATTACACACTCTTCCCCCATCCTAACACACCTCGCTTCCATTTCCCCATTGTCTGCCAATCCTCCCATACACACCCCTCCTTCCCCTACCCCATCTGCACCCATACATTACTTCAGTATACATATTTTAGCCCCAGTTTAACACACACTCTGCTCTTTAGGAGACTCTCTTCACCCACCCCACAACACACTTCCCCCATTCATTAACCCTATCATCCCCCTAAATACCCTGTTTCCACCCGGACACACATTACACCCACCCAGACATCCCACGCTTGCACTCAACCTTCAGTTCAAAATAAACTGTTCTCTTTTCACCCCTGTTCCCCCCACCGCATCGCATTTTCCCCCATCCACATTCTCACCCTACCCTCCTTTACATATCCTCCTCCTATCCCCACACACTCATACACACTTTATGCCCAGCACTGTACTGTAATCTACTTTCAGCCCAACATACAGTACTTTATCCCCCCTCCCTCCACACACACTCTTCATTCACCCAGTCATATTCCTTACCCACTCCCCCATACACATTCACCCTTTCTCCCACGCACTGCTACCTTACCTCCACACCTCACACCCTTAACTACTATACACGAACTCTGCCCTTGATCCAATACACACTAATCTAGACCCCACCACATTCTTTCCCATCCCAATATATCCTATCTTCTCCCCCCCCCCCACACACACACATACACACTGGTCTATTCTCAATTCACTCTACTTACTGCTACACACTCTTATCTCCTCTACACACATGCTATTTCACAACTACACATACAATTTTACCACCACATTCACTATTTCTCCCCTGCACATTCACTCTCACCCCTACACATTCTACTCCCACCCGCACTGACCCTACCGTCACCCCTTTACACCCTCACACATTCACCCTAAGACCACACATACACTAACCTGACATATTCTATTCCCCCTATAAACTACCCTCACACGCTATACCCTCGCACCCCCCCCACCCACCCACCCACCCACCCATACACACACACACACACACACACACACACACACACACACACACACACACACACACACACACACACACACACACACACACACACACACACACACACACACACACACACACACACACACCAGGAAGGATATCTCGTAGTGAAGGGATCCAAAGTCTTCATCAAAACATCATTAAAACCTTCACTAAGATGACGATTTCGGCGTTATATTGGGGCCAACAACACAGATATTTTTTAAGAGATGTTCGCAGTGAAAGGGTCAAGATGGAATATTCAAAATCAGTCGCAAAGGAAAAGGTGTTAGGGAGCTTCCTTAACCTATGAGAACTGGGACGTATTTTGACTGGGTAAATGGGTAGAGGTTCCTTGGCACACATACCTATATCTTTATCTATAGTTGTCTGTTTCTATCTGCCTAGTTAACTTTATTTATCTATTTGTCTATCTATCTATCTGTCTATCTATATCTGCCTATCCTATCTGCTTACCTATCTTTACCTGTCTGTCTATCTATCTATCTGTCTATCTATCTGTCTATCTATCTTTAACCAGCTTGCCATAAGAGTGTCTCAAGATGCCACACACTCTTGATGGCACTGGCGCTCTCTGCATCTCCTCCCCTGGCACTCATCTCACATTGCCACTATCAGAGTAGGTGACGCTCAGGTGTGCTAATCAGCATCCACAGGTAGGACAGGTGCCGTAGGATGAAGTTGGGGAGGCAGAGGAAGAGAAGGAAAAGAATGTCGAGGAGGAAAAGGAGGAGGAAGAAGAGGAGGAGAGGGAGGAGGAGGAGGAGGAGGAGGAGGAGGTGGACTGAAGTGGGGAGAAGAGGAGGAAAGAAGATAGGACGAGAAAAAGAAGAAGAAGGAGAGAGAGAGAGAGAGAGAGAGAGGCCAGACGTGGTGGAAGAGGGGAATGTAAGAAGGGTAAAACAGGGAACCAGATGGAATGAAAATAACAAGTATGGTAGGAGTGCCATGGCCGCAGCATCAAAATGAATCAGTTATACGGTATACAGATATTTTAAAAGCAACTTACTCTTGAAACATACCAACCCTTTGCCAACTGGGATTTTACTTCGCTAAATTAAAATCGTGTGGTGCTAGCCTTACAAAAATCCATAATAACAAAATAAACAAAGTAAGTGAAGAAAAAAAAAATCCTGTCTTTAAAATAAAAATAGACACATCCACACCCACCCACCCACACCCACACCCACACACACACACACACACACACACAAACACACACAAAGGAGAGAGAGAGAGAGAGAGAGAGAGAGAGAGAGAGAGAGAGAGAGAGAGAGAATCCAAGGTGTTTCTGGCATTTCTTCCCGATTCTACCACAGAAAACACGAAGTGACGAGGAGGAGAAAGCAGGGAAGGGTTGAGAGAAGCCTGCAACATTGTTTTTAAGTTTATAACCGCTTCTGTGCGAGAGGCCTTTGAAAACCTTAATAAAACTGACTGCAGGAAAAAAAAAAAAGTCATTATAGTTAAAGGGCTGAACTAGCTTTGTCTGCAAGTAGAACAAATAATTTTTAATTCCCCCCCCCCTCCTTTTCATACAGGAAGAGAAAATCGGTCCTTGATGATAACAGTTGTTGTATCAAAATAATAACATCAATAGGAATATTAATAAAACCTCCCAAACTATACATTATACGGCGTGATACAAATGGTCAATTGACTACCCGCGTCATGAATATTAAAATATATATTGATACTTTTTGAGTTTCAGTACCTCAGTGATCAGTTGGAGTTTTTATATGCATGGATTAAATCTGAAACCAGCCAGCCAATTTTACAAGGAAACGTTCTGTGTGATAATAATCAAAATTAACCAAGATAACGTAGAAAGTGTGTAAAAATATAATCCGTGTGTTATCTACTACGTAATATAAGAACACGATTACCCTTTCTTTTGAGGAATTACCGGTATCTCTTAATCGAAATCAACCCCAAAACATAGAAATAGTGTAAAAAACATATTTGAACTGTCCACTGCTTAAAAGAGACCCCTCATTAACACTGATTTTTTTTTTTTTTATAAGGAACCCCCCCCCCTTTTTTCACTAAATCGATTTTATATTTCCAGTTCCTGTGAAAGAACCTGATCACGCACTGGCCAATTAAAAAAAAAAAACTATGATTGCAAATTAAGGCTTTAAAAAACACGAGGTTTAACAAAGAATAACAAAATGCACCAACACCGTCGGCGGAATGAAGAACTGGTCAAGCCGCGGTAGATTTTAGGCTGTGACGCGGTGTGTTCTTGTGATCCTACCGCCCAAGCTAGATGGGGCCCCATGTCTCATGTAATTTTACAGCAGGGTCTGCAGTTGGTCGTCGTCTCCGAGTGTTGGCCTCTTCTCTTCTCTTCCCTTCTCCTCTCTTCTCTTCTCTTCCCACCTGTTTCTCCAGCATTTCAGGTTTTGGCTCCACTTTATGGTCTTCGTTCCATTAATTATGTGGATTTTTCCTCATATTTCACCCCAGGGTCTTCTGTTGGTCGAATTTACTTAGGTTGTCTTTTTTTTTCTTTCTCAGCTCCCCAAATCTCTCTCTCTCTCTCTCTCTCTCTCTCTCTCTCTCTCTCTCTCTCTCTCTTTCTCTCTCTCAGTTTGTTTTGGCATTTTATTACCTTTCATTCCATTCTAGATATTTACTCACCTAGTTTACTTTTTTACTTCTTTATAGAAAGCCTTCGTGTCTATTTTAGGTACAGTATTCAGCTGAAAGCTTTTCTCATATATACAGGTTTAGATAGATAGATAGATAGATAGATAAATAGATAGATTGACAGATAGATAGATAGATAGATAGGTAGATAGATGGATAGATTGATAGACAGATTAGAAAGATATACATAGATAGACAGGTATATAATTATATATATACATGTATTTCTTCTTCGCCACTCCTTTGTCTTCGGCCTGCCAAACATATAATGTTCCAACCTATTTCTGTAGCACCATTTCTGGTCTTCGTTTCTAATCGAGATGTTTAACTGGATATTTTATAGTTTATCAAATGTCGCATAGAGCTGATTATATTATTTATAATCCTTCAGTGGTGGCTAGTATCAAACTATGACTTATTTTTTCGCCAAACATTAAAACTTTCAAATTTAGTATGCTTATGTACTTTTTAATACTGATGCCATGTGGAATAGATATACAGTTTTAGAGCTGTTGAAAGCTCTCGGATATATTAAACAGCTTTAAATAACCGAAAAACGTAAAAAAAACTGGTGGGTAAATACGGAAAGAAATGCAGCAATTCTAGTAGAATAAAAAATCAGGAAACTGGCATTAAGAAGGAAATCTCCTGTTCCGAAAGGTCTGTCTCCCGGCCTTCCTCATTTCGAAACTGATTCTGCAGTGCATCACGGGAAGAGTTTGATAAATGGCCTTAATTTCGACTGAAACATCGCTTCATTAATGATTTCCTGGGGATTATCGTCATTTGTCATTACGCCATCATGTACCGTCCGCCTGAGATCGGAGAGTTGAAGGGGATCTGAGTAACGGCACAAGTTGTAGCGTGAGATTATCGAAGATATTTAAGATCGATTCCATGCCGTAACTTAAGATTTGTTTCTGCAGGAGGAACTAAAGATACGGGAAGATATTGCGCTCTGCTTTCCTTGTCCCTCCTGCTAAAAGAATGATATAAACTTAAGATAATTTTGTTCTCGTAACCAATATTTGTTTTTGTCTGAGGAAGGAGAAAGATGGGTATTTTCCATTTTCCATTCCCTTTTCTACCTGGGAAGATATATTATAGTCACGACAGGGAATTTATCGGAAGTGTGTTTGTAAACCTGGCCCCTGCATTCATTTAGCTGATATCTTTCCCACGTCAAAACGTTATTGTGGAGGCTGTTATCTCTATCCGTCTGTATGAATCGACCTCCGGCTGTAAGTCTTTGTATTTGTATGCATTTGTATATGTATGTATGTATTCATGTATCTGTAATTGCGTGTCTGTATGTATGTGTGTCTGTTTTTTGGTATTTGTATCGTTATGCATCTATCTATCTAAAACTGTCTGCATTCGTATGTCTATAGTTGTATCAGTCAGCATCTGTATCTGTCTGTACCATATTGGTCTATTCCTAAATCCTTCTGTATTTGTAGCTGCTTGTCTGTATGACCTCACAAGAACGCACTTTATCCTCGGAGGGAGAATTAACCCTCCCCATTATTCCCCGTCATGCTGGCCAAGTAGGAAGAGGGAACGGGTGTCTTATAAGCAATGCATGTGAGTTGAAGTGTTTTAGCTTAACCCCTTCAATCCTAGGACGTATTTTTTCTTACTTTTGTTTTTTTACTGTATGTCGACGATTTAATTGTCTTGAGATAAACTGTCCAAACTGGAGGATTATTTTAGCATCTCGTTCACAGTACCAACGTTAAACATAATCCCTGAATGAATGTCAGTCTGATGAAAATGGAAAAAACGACACTGTACCAACGGGTTTAACTATGCGTCAGTGTCTGCTGAGTTGTATCATGCAGTCCTGTGATACCCCTTCCAGTTGCTGAGGCCCGAGGTTAGTCTACCGTAGTCCTGTACATTTAAGGGTTGGTGACCAGCCTACTTCCTCTGATGGCATTTCATTTATACTATACTGATCAGATTTCTGTATGTTTGTTGGTTTCTTTGTCTGTCTGTTACCGTAGCACAGCAAAAAACGGAGCATTGTAGGGCAATTTTTTTTTAGAGCAGGTACGCTAAAATGCTCTAACTTGAAGAATAAAACTGTTGCCAGTCCAATCGGGCCACCGTTTCCCGAGTTATGACTCGTTTCTGGCCCTTTGACATCGCGCGGAAAGGAGGCGGCCTTTAAGCGAGTGATCGTAAAAACCTCCAGTCACCTCCTGGGGATTGAACCGATGCAAGGCCATCACTGACTGGGGCATTCTAACCACTGGACCACTAGGTTGTAAGGAGGCAGTAAAATAGGCCTCTTCCTCCAATTATAACTCCTAAGTTCCTGTTTAATCCCCGTTTGCTTACATGAATATTATATTGACTATACTGAACTAGCAAAATGAATGTGCCAGTAAACGAATACCTAGACATACATAAGCTAACTTAAGTTCATACGTTAGAAAATTAGTAGTGATCGAAATGTTTGCTAAGGGATTCAACTGCACCAAAGTATAATCGTCTTTAAAAGCGAATAAACTAAATGTGTTGGAGAAGCACCCGCCAAAGGAAGGATCGGTAAGCAAAGTTGGTAAATAAAAGAGGAGTGGAAGACCAAGAAACAGAGGGAACGCTTAAGTGCAAGAGTGTATGAAGGAAGTTGGTGTGAAAAATAGGAGAGTGTGGAGGTACAACAGTATCTTGGCGTAATTTTTTGTCAGGCTTTCCATAGATGAGCTAAGGGATTATGTGTCTTGTAATAGAAGCATACAGTTATGAAAATCTTTATATTTATAGGCGAAGGGGTACACGGATATCAGCTACGTCTTTCTTGTGTCTTTCTCAGATAATGATTGAGGAAGTTAATAGTATCAGCTACATAGTCTGCCGGGTACCAGTGTAAAACAATAAATAAATAAATGTTCCTAACACTCATACCATGAAAACTCACTAAGGCCAAGAATACCAACATACAAACACGCGCGCGCACACACAAACAAGTAGAAAAAACGAACACAATCACACAAACATACGCGCAGAAAGGCGTTAGTACATGAGAACACACACACACACACACACACACACACACACACACACACACACACACACACACACACACACACACACACACACACACACACACACACACACACACACACACACACACACACACACACACACACACACACACTCACACACACACACACACACACACACACACACACACACACACACACACACACACACACACACACACACACACACACACACACACACACACACACACACACACACACACACACACACACACACACACACACACACACACACACACACAATAAACCATAAAGAAGCATAGTTTCTCTACCAGCAATCCATCTCCCTAAGCGCGGTGAGCTGGTTTCTTTGCCCGCAAATCCCTTCATCCATTACACTAATCCCTAATTTAACATGGCGGCCACGTAACTACCATTATATGTATTGCCACAATTAGTCAACTTTGAGCGATTACATTAAATATCTCGTGTGAACAGCCTTTGGAAGTGATTTATTGGGAGTGTAAATTACTTTTCATGGTGCTGACTCGGAGTCTGTATTACTTTCAGAGGTGATTGATAAAAAATGTGGATCACTGTTAGATTAAGGATGTTGATTTGGAGTGTGAATTAGTTTTAGGGGTGCTGATTGGGAATGTGATTACTTTTAGAGTTGGGTGATCGAGTAGATGCTCTTACTCTACTGCGATTGCTTTTTTACTTTTTTTTCTCGCTACCACCAGACGATATTAAAAGATGATTTGGCAAGCATATAAATTGTTTTGATCAAGATTTGACTATTTTCTAGAAAATATGGCGAAACTGTATTTTCAGGCAAACTGAAATCCAAGGACTAAGACACATTTTCATAACCATACTGTTAAACTATCTAATGGATAGTAAGTGACAGGTATTTTTTTTATATACAGCTGCTTAGTTTATGATTCCTCCCTATGTATTCTTGAAGACTTCAGCTTTTGGGATGCAGTGTTTTGGGGGATGTGAATGTTACCAGATCTTGACATTTTTAAACCAGACGATATGGGCGGGCCTGATAATACCCCAAGATCTTGTACTTTAGTTTTGTGTTGTGTTTTGTTCTCCCTTTTATAGTCTCCTAGTCTGATACCGAGCTACTGTGTTTAATACTGATTGACTTATCTTTCACTTAAACGTATATTTATTTTCAAATTTCAGTTTTCAGGCTGTGTAGGTCTCACTGAAGATGTGTGTCTCAGCATGAGTTTGTATACATGTCTCATCTTATACCTTTCAGTTTCATGTCACGATTCTATAGGCAAAAATATACACACATTCTTGATCTCGCTGACATTTTTCGTCGTGGAAAAAGCAGACTATTTGTTTTAATTTTGGATAATTAATTTAGCCCTTTAACTCTGATAACATTTCATATCTTATTCTTGCTATGTTCAAACGATTGTATTGCTCGAACTGGTGGAGATGTATATATATATTTTTTTAATTTTTAGCACGTTTAGTACGAGAGATCTTTCTTATGCTGAACAGAATAGTTTGGAGATAGCTGGAATAAATAAAAAATAAGTTACTGTGTTGAAGAGATTAAAAGAGATTAAGCCCTGGCTAAACACCTGTACAACAAATTTCACCTCATCAGTATTATAATGATCCGATTTCTGTATGTTTGTTTGTTTGTTATCGCAACACAGCTAAAACAGGGCGACCTAGCACAATTTTGTCAGAGCATGGGAACGTTAAAATGTAATAACTTCAAGAATAAAACAATTTCCAGTCCAATCGGGCCACCGGTTCCCTTGCTATGACTCATTTCTGGCCCTTTGCGTAAAATTTAGTATTTGCTTTTAGTGGTGGGGATGGATTCGTTCTTGATCCGACGTTGAAATTACAAGCATGACTGAAAAGAGACGGGTCACGTGTTTGTTGCATTATCACCCTCTCGCCTCTCCATCCTCCCTCTTTATACTTCTAAAAATGTATACTATAATGCTGTAGTATAATTTAATAAAAGAGCACACACTACTATCTTCTCTCTCTCTCTCTCTCTCTCTCTCTCTCTCTCCCTCTCTTTCAACGGGTGTCCCAGTAGGATAAAAACAAGGAAAATTCCTCGCTCCGCCTCGCTCAAGGCGTGAGTAACTCAAATTTCTTTTACCTTTCCACTATAAAGAGGAACTGACATCGATTCCTTAAAAACGGCCAAGTTTTCCCGATAGTGTATAGGGTCCATTTCTGGGTGGTATAGGAGGTTTCGAAACATTTTCTTCAGCGATTGATTTTGCCCATTGTACCTTAACGTACTATTGTATTTATATCGCTTTTGTTATCGACACAGTTTGTAGCAACGGTATACAAATAAATATGAAGGTATAATGTTCGGAGGAAATCGCTAAGGAAGCTTTGTTACGAAATCTCCAAAACCACTTATTATACGATTCCTGCCTCGACCACGGAACTTAAACAATGATAAACCCGAAGAAGTATCACTGGTCATATCACAAGTATACATTCCAACTTATTCTTAAAAAACTGCCAAAAAAGTCTTTAAGTTTGGTCCGGCATGCTTCAAAACTTTATCGATACCTGAGTAATTTATCTATCGCGGCAGGCAGAAGTAATAACATCTTAACTGCATATTAAATAATCTTAAAAAAAAAAAAAGTTAGATTTCTTTACTTTTTTTTATGAATCCGACTCTGGACATCTATAGGAAAGTCGGCATCATGAGGTCCAGTAGGCCCACGCGCAAGAGATGGCCTCGCGCTCCTGCTATATCCCAGAACATCTCTAATTTCGGTGTAATACTTTTGTACTTTTTATATTTTATCTTAAGTAGCTCAGAGACACCGGCTGCATCTGAGAATTTTAAATCCATCTAGAATATCGTCTTTGCCCAACATTATGAACACTGCATTTACTTTCAAAGGTTAAAAACAATCATTCTTTCAGACTGCTGGATAAAAGGTACATATACAATATATCATAACAACTACAATTTTTACCACACTATGTATTTTACCTCAGATCTGAAAACTACATTACTTATTTATTTATTTATTGTTTTTTATTTAACTACCTGTATATTTCAGCCTAGTTTGGTGTGACACACAGGTCAACATCGACACCTAATACATCATCAATACACGCCACTGCTTATTGTGTGCAATTTATATCTCCGGCACGTATTTCATCCCCAGTCACAAACTTATATCTTGGCAAAATTTACCCTACCTCATATGGAATTAAAAAAAAAAGTCTAATCCAGGTTAATACATAAAATAAAGCAATTATTAAAATGTCACCTGCATTTTTGACGTGGTTTTTACTTTAGGGGTTATCAGGAACAGCTTTCCATTTAAGGTCTTTTATATTACTGAATGCATTGTTCGAAGTGTTTTTTTTTTAATGTTATTTTTCCAGTTAACAGTATTTTTCTTTCATGAAAAAATTTAACCATTTTTTTTTCCGCTTGTATTCGTTCTATGTTTTAGGCAATAGCGGAGATCCTACTGAAATACGCTTGATTATATCCATGTTACCCTAACCTACCTAACTTAGACCTACTAACTATCGCCTAATTTTACCTAACCTAACCAACGAATATTTTGGCCAAACTTATCCTTAAGTGGCTGACCTGACCTTACCTAACCTAGAGTTAAACAGCAAACAATTTTTACGTATCCTGGGTTTAATTCAGTGGGTTTATGAATGAAGCAGACTGACATTTTTGTGGGTTTCTTTCGTCATAAAAACCTAGTCCTTTGTATGGAAAAGTATGAACTAAAGCTGCCAAACCCGGGCTTCTATGCCTTTCTCTCAGCTGAATGAAATCGTCTGCCTTAGCTGGAAGAGAAAACGCGATCTGTCCTGGCTATGGGGGGAGGGGATGAAATCAGGAAAATAAAAGCTATGATCGACGTTACAAAAAATAAAGGAAAAATGAAAAGAAACAAGAAATGTAATGAAAAACTGAACTAATCGCACTTGGTCCGACTCGCGGCTAAATCTCGAATCTTATAAACAATTTGTCATGGTGGGATTTAGAGAGGAAGGGAAAGGAAGGAAGAGAGGTGGGAGGGAGGGAAGAAGGAGGAGGGAGGGCGGGAAGAGGAGGGGGGGGAAGAGGAAGGAGGAAGGGAGGGAAGAGGAAGGAGGAGAGAAGGGAGGGAGGGAAGAAGAAGTGGGGTGGGAGGGAAGAGGAAGAAGAGAGGGAGGTCTGATTAGCGAGAAGGTCAGTAGCCGTCTGGGAGTTCGTCACGCGGGTAAGAGAATGAGGAAGAGGAAGAGGGGAAAGAAGAAGAGGGGGAGAGGTAGAGGAAGAAGGGGAAGAGGAGGAGGAAGAAGGGGAAGAGGAGGGGGAAGAAGGGGAAGAGGAAGAAGAAGAAGAGGATGAGCAAGAACAGGAAGAGGTGGAATGGGAAGAGGAAGAGGAAGGAAGGGAAAAGGAACGAAGAGGGAGGCCGGAAAAATGAAAGAAGAGGGAGGATGCTCTTTAGATGGATGTAGTGTTTCTCAGTAAATCGCCTGCGATACCAAGACTGGCACTTTAGTGACTGACACTTTATTGGCTGGTACTTTATTGGATGACACTTTATAGACTGACAATTTATAAACTGACACTTTATAGACTGACACTTTATAAACTGACACTTAATAGACTGACACTTTATGCACTAGCACTTTATAGAGTAACATTTTATAGACTGACATTTTATAGACAGACGTTTAATAGGGTTTAACATTTCACAGGCTCTAACACTTCACAGGCTGTAACACTACATAGGCTCTGGCGCTAAATACGCTCTAACACTTTATAGGATCTACATTTGTATAAGCTTTAACACCTTACAGGCTCTGACACTATACAGACTATCATTATACAGACTCTAACACTATATAGGCTCACTCTGTATAGACTCAAACACTTCATAGGCTCTAACACTTCCTAGGGGTTTATCTCAGCAGAATGAAATCGTCAGTCAAGAACACATTACCTAAGTGCGGTTAATTGAATGATAAAAAATAGTACAAGTTAGAGGGAGGAAAAGTAACAGGGGTGAGGGGAAAAGGGAAAGAGGAGGAAAAGGAGAAGGAGAAGCTTAAAAAAAGGTTAAAGAGGAAGAGGAACAGGAATAGGGGGGATAGAAGGGGAAGAAGGAGAAAAGAAGAGAGGGAGAAGGCACGAGGAAGGGAATGAGACCAAAGAGGACTGAGCGCCTGACTGACTGATGGAATGTGGAAGAGAGGGGGAAGAGGAAGAGGGATGAGGGGGGAAAGAGAGGAATACCATGGGGAAGGGGAGGAAGAGGAAAAAGACGAAGAAACCGTGGTAGGCTGCATTCAGAGCAACAGGAAAGAAGAGCAAGAGGGAATGGAGACTAGAAAGTGGCAAGACAGAAGAGCAAAGCAGAAAAGAGAAAGAGGGAAGAGAGACGAGGAATAGCGAAGACAGAAGAGACGAGGAAGAGAGACGAGAACAGGAAGAGAGACGAGAAGAGCAAAGGAAAACGAAAAAAAAAAGTAAGAAGAGGAAAAGAGAGGAGGAAGAGGAAATAGACAATGGTAAATGGGAAGACAGATGAGAAAGAGAGAAGACCGTTGATGAAGAGAGAAGAGGTAGAGAGGAAAGAGAAGAAGAAAAGGGCAAAACAGGAAATGAGAAGGGAAAGATGTAGAAAAGATGAAGAGGAAGTGAGAAGACTGATGCAGGGAGAAGAGTCAGACAAAGAGAAAGTGGTGTAAGGAGGAACACAAAGATAATTCGAGAGAATATGAGGAGAGGGACATGAAGATAATATAAAGGGAATGAGGGGGGAGGTGAAAAAGGAAGGAGGAGGAGAAGGAAGAAGAGACGTAAGAAGGAAAAGCATGAGATGAAGAGGAAAAGGGGTGAGAGGGTATATATATATATATATATATATATATATATATATATATATATATATATATATATATATATATATATATATATATATATATATCAAGGTGACGAGGAGAGAAGAGGAGGAGAGGGAAGAAGAGAGAGAGAGGGAGAAGAAGAAAAAGGAGGAGGAAGAAGAAAAGGGGAAGAGGGAGGAAAGAAGAGACAAGAGAAGAAGAAGAGAACGGGGAAGAACAGTAGGGCTGGAAGAAGGAAAAGGAGGAAGAAGAGAGGCAAAAGGAAGGAGGAAGAGGATGGAAGGAGGGGGAGTCTTGTCGAGTTGAAGAGTCCGAAGGATTAACAGGACAGATGTTTGTGTAACATGGCAGAGAGGCACCTTGTTGTTTCTCTCTCTCTCTCTCTCTCTCTTTCTCTCCAGCAACACTGAAGAAGACACGTTGTACATAGAGAAGCGGAAGAAGGTGAAATGGAGGAAGAGACAGACCTTAGTGAAGAGAGAAGAGAAAGAGAAAAGCAAAACAAGCCGAAGTGGAGAATGAAGTGGGGGAAGTAGACCGATGGATAGATTTAGACAGAGACAGATAGATAGATAGATAGATAGGAGAGAGAGAGAGAGAGAGAGAGAGACCAAAACAAAAAACGAAAGAACTATTTTTTCCTTCCCTGCCGAGTAAAAATCTGTTCAGTCCGGCATTTTATTTAGTTCATTGTTAGACGCCAGGCAAAGGGGACAAAAATTCACCCTCCCCTTCATTCTCCATCCCTGAGCCTCTCCTCCCCATCCCCACCCACACCCCTCCCCTATCTGACTCCCCCTCCCTTCCTCTCCTACGTACCCTCATCTCCATGTTACAATTTTTCCCATCCTTCCCTTCCTCTCCCATTTTACCTTCATCCCATCCCCACCTCCATCCTACCTATCTTCTTTCCCTCCTTTCCTTTCCCCTACAATCCCAGTCTTTCTCCTAAACTTCCCCTTCTGCTTTCCCAGCTTTCTTTTCTTCTCTCACTTTGTCTTTCCCCCATTCTCTCCCCACTCACCTCCTCCATCGTTCCCTCTCCCCTCACCTTCTCCTTCCTCCTTTCCTCCCCCCTCCCCTTCTCCTCTTCCTTCCCCTTCCCCTTATCTAGTTTCCCCAATTCCCTTTCCTTTCCCTTTCCGCTCACCTTTCTCCACCCCCTTTCCCTCTCTACCCCACATTTCTCCTCCCTCTTCCCTCCTTCATCGTTCCTACCTCACCAAGATTTCCTTCTTTTTCTTCACTTCTCCATTCATTCTTCCTTCATCCTATGTTCTCCCTCCCTAGTGATTTCTTTCCCTTCTCCTCTTCCTCCTCCTCCAGTCTTTCTCCATCTCTCCATCTCCATTTTTTTCCAGCTTCTCTTCCCACCTCATCCTCATTCTTCATCCTCCTCTCATCTGCAGCTTTCTCCTCCTCTTCCCAACCTTTAGCTTCTTCCCTCGATTCTCTTCCTTGACTCGTCCTCCTCCTTCCTTCTTCCCTTCCCCTCATTCTCGTCTCCTCCCTTCCATTTTTCCTTCTCCTCCTCCACATTTTCTCCTCTTCCTACTATTTTTTCTAATTCTCTCTCCCACCTCCCCTCCTTCTCCTCCCTCTTCAGTTCCCAGCTTCCCCTCCTCCATCCCCTCCCCATCCTCTTTCTTCTCCCTCCTCCCTCTCTCCTTTTCAATCGTCTTCCCATTTTCTTCCCCTCCTCTCCCCAACCTTAAATCTCCCTCCTCCACCTCTCTCTCTCTCTCTGCTCTTCTGTCAGTGTTCATTTTTTCCCCTTCCGCGCTGTTATTTTTAGTTCTAGCGTGTCAAGTATCGGGAATAATTTGTTAGGTCTGAGGGGGACTTTTAATAGACAGACACGGGGGAGGTGGACTGGTCTAGGTCTAAGAGATCAATAAAGGAAAGTTCCATTTTGTCTCTCTGCACACACACACACACACACACACACACACACACACACACACACATGCAAAAACAAAACAGAAGCCATCTCTCTCTCTCTCTCTCTCTCTCTCTCTCCCCACTCGCTTTTCTTCCATCCTTTTTTCTCCCTTCCTTCCATGTGCTGCCCGTGCCGATTGGCCAACACCAATCACCTCCCATTTCACTCTACGGACAATGCCTCCCAATCTCGCCGCCTGCTCACCCCCTTCCCCATTGCCAGCATCACAGTATGGAGAGAGAGAGAGAGAGAGAGAAAGAGAGGGAGAGTCTATAACAGAACTATATCAACCTTTCTTCTCTTTTTTTCCTTTTATTGGTTGCGTCTCCTCTTGTATTCCATTCCTCACGACACCAGACGATTTTCTTAAGCTGAGGGTGGGTTATAGGAGCCTGGGAGCCTTAAGGGAACGACACAATCCTTTAGAAACAAGACGAAGGCCTAAGGGAAGGACGGCCATCTTGCTGCGAATATCTGGACTAGAAAAAAGGAAAGGGAGAGAGAGAGAGAGAGAGAGAGAGAGAGAGAGAGAGAGAGAGAGAGAGGAGTGGGGAGGGGGGGACTGAGGAGAATGCCATGGGGTGGGTGATCCAGAAGACATGGGTGCTGTTGTTTACACACAGTGGGGGAGGCGATGCAAGGGTGACGCCGGGGCATGCTGGTAGACTCTCCTCTTATCTACGGTTTACGCCGGGGACCTACTCTTCAGGCGTATCCACACCCTCAGTGCCCCCTTTTCTATCATTATTTGCATTTTACTTCAACATCATCATCATCATCAACAACAACAACAAGAACATCATTGTCATAGTCGTCACCATTATCATCATCATCATCATCATCATCACGACCCTTTTTTTCCACATATGGCTGGCGTGAGGCGTGGTAAAAAAAAAAAAATAAAAAAAAAAAAAAAAAAAAAAAAAAAAATAAAACGCGACAAAGAGAGGCACAATCACTACCCATATACATAATTTCAGGAATGGGAGAATTATACCCTCATGTGTAAAAGTGGCCGTAATTCTTGCACTTATGTACAGTATATCACTGCACTGACAAAGATTAGTACATATTTTCTGCTTCTGAATACTGTTTTATGGACGGTAACTAATTTCGCATCAGCTTGTATGATTTATCTCTTTATGTATTTGTTTATTTATCTTTATAGTCCTATGTGTGTGGATCCAGCTTTAATAATGCCGAGGATCAACCCTGGCATCACCAACCCCTCCCCCAGCCGTGAATTTTTTATCATCATCTTGACCTTTTGACCACTGAAGGATGGGGCGAGGTGGAATTTTGTTAACTGATAAGAAGGAAATACAAAAGTAGAAGAGATTACATATATTAATTTTCTGTATTGCAATCCCACTTACGTCATCTCATTTTTTTTTTCCTAGGCCGGGATAAGAGTTTGGATAATAATAATAATAATAATGATGACGTAAGGGAGTTATTAAGAGATTATAAATGACACAGGAAACTTTCATGGCATCTATCATAATTCCACTGGAGCCCACTGACTCTTGATATCCCTCTTTCTCTATCTCTGTTCCTCTCTCTCTCTCTCTCTCTCGTTTCCATGTACCTGTGTATTATTCCCTCTCCTCTTGGACCGCAACATGGCAGGTCGGTAACTCGTGAAACCAGGAAACTTTGCCGCACCTCATCTTCCTAGTTACCTGTGTGTGTGTGTGTGTGTGTGTGTGTGTGTGTGTGTGTGTGTGTGTTGTGTGTGTGATTACCTATTAAAATTACTAATCCAGTTACCTAGATCTCTTCCTGTTGCTTAGTTCTCGTCCTGTTGCTTAATTCTCTTCTTGTTACCTAGTTCACTTTCTGTTACCTAGTTCCCTTCCTGTTACCTAGTTCCCCGTCTGTTGCCTAGTTCCCTCCCTGTTACCTAGTTCCCTTCCTGTTACGTTAGTTCCCCTCACGTTGCCTACTTCCCTTCCTGGTTGTTGGCATTTCTCTGTTTCCTTCCTGGTCATTCTCTGTTTCCTCTTAGTTCTCTCTCTGTTTCCTTTCTGTTTCCTCCTAGTTCCCTCCGTTTTCTCTCGCCCTGATTCCTCTCGCTTTCTTCCTAGTTCCCTCCCTGTTTTCCTCCAGTTTCCTCCCAGTTCCCTCCCAGTTCTCTCAGGCTTTCCTTCTAGCTCCGTCTTTGTTTCTTTCGATTTCTTCCTGGTTCCCTCCGTTTTCCTGCAGAGTCCTCCTAGTTCCCTCCCTACTTTCCTCCAGTTTCCTCCTAGTTCCCTCCCTACTTTCCTCAAGTTTCCTCCTAGTTCCCTCCTTGTTTTCCTCCTAGTTCCTTCCCTGTTTTCCTCCTAGTTTTCCTCCCGTTTTTTTTCCGAAGTCTCTTCCTGTTTTCTTCCTAGTTCCCTCCCGGTTTTTTCCTAGTTCCTGTTTTCTTCCTAGTTCGCGCCCTGTTTTCCTCCTAGTTCCCTCCCTGTTTTCCTACAAGTTCCTTCCCTATTTTCTTCCTAGTTTCTTCCCTGTTTTCTCCCTAGTTCCCTTATTACTTTCTTCCCAGTTTCCTCCCCGTTTTCTTCGTAGTTCCCTCCCTGTTTTCATCCTAGTTCTCTCCCTGGTTCCTTCCTAGTTCCCTCCCTGTTTTATTTGGCGTACAGAGTTTTCACTGGTCAAGGAAAATACGCGTTCGTGTTTCTTTAGACGTCTGTGAGTTAAGTAAGGTTTATTTTTTTACCTCTTAAGGCTTCTCTGTAACGATTATTAATAGAACAGGAAAATGCAAAATATTCAACTATTCCTACCTTGTTTGGGTGTCCCTGTTTTTCTTCTGTCTTCTGTATATTCATAATTTTGTGGTATTCGAAATATTAAAGGGTACAAAAAATTAGCAATGATATTTTAAGATAACGTACAAGTAATGGGGCCAAAAGAAAGTAGCTGTTGAAGGGCTAATGTCTAATGAAGCATGAAGGATAGTTAAGCGACCACATAAACAATATATGCCGAAAGTTGGTGATAAAAAGTTAAGATGGGGTGAAGTACAAAGAAAAGTTTGAGTTATATACACAGAAAAACGCTGGTATATGGTTAGAGCCGTGCAGTAGGAGGGAAAGATATTTAACAAAAAGCACAGGGGAAAGGTTTAAGGTACAGAGAAGCATGTAAAAAAAAAGTCCGAGATCTTACTGAGAAATATATGGATAGTTGTTGGCAGAAGATTAAAGGGTAGTGAAGCATGAAGACAGACATTTCAGTGAACATAAGAACAGATTAATCACAAATACCCAAATGACAGACTTTTCAGGAAACACTAACATATCCACCAACATTACACCAAGTGTAGACCCATATTCAGTCAGGAAGATCGAAAGTAAAGTAACAGAATACGAGAAAGTGGCTTGAGATAGAAAGAGAGAGAAGAAATAAGAAAGTATAACGTAGTACTCACTCAGGGTAGCCGATCCATTCTGGGTGGTGGGCACTCCTGGCAGCGATAAAAAAAGAGAGATGGATGTAACATGGAAATTCTTAAATACTAATAGGAGTATTCAACCTCTTCTCTACGAGACATCCGACCAGAGATTAATTAAATCGTCTGGTGGTAGCAAGAGTAAGAGACTGAAATCGTTCTCGCTGAAAGATGGGTAAATGGACATCGATCATTACTTCAGCCTGGATACTCTTTATTATTTTATTCTGCGGAAGCGATTTTTTAGCTTAAAAAGATCCACAAAAGGCCGTCCTTGAGCTGACTAAAATCGTTCGAAGACAGTCAGTACAAAATATAAAAGGCGTAATATAGCATCTTCATCAAGGCGGAAGGGATATTAAAGAACGTTTAATAATAACGCAAGTGCCAGGACATCTTGACAGAAAAAAAAAAATGCTGTTTAAAGAACGCACTTCACTGCGTTCATAGAAGAGAAATATTATACGAGATAATTTTTCAGACCTGTGTTACGCTTTCATTTACCCTGTTGATTTACTGTGTTACCGAGAATAAAATCAATCATTATGATAATGACCTGACTCTTAAGGGTTTGTCAAAGCTGAATAAAACACCTAAGTGCATCAGTGCCCGTGAAAGGTGTAATCAAAATACGTTTTACCCACTGACTACTAGGACTTCTCTCGGGTAAAAAAAAAATAAAAAAATCAGTCTTACTCTGATACGAAAATGTACCTCTGTTCACATGAAAGAAAATCGTGCATCCACAATCACCATTTAAAAAGGGTCAGACATGATTTTGTGAGTGGTTGAAATTCATAACCCTTCTTCCGAATTTTAACTTCTTAACTATTTTTCTTGCCACCACCAGACGATTTTTGTCAGATCAGGAACTACCTAAAAATATGGGGGGAGGGGTAGTTAATTTAGTTGCCTTTTCACATTTTACAAGCATTACAGGGCAACAACAGCAATGTGTTCAGGCCAATTCTTAGTGTACTGGTTACTATAGCAAGCATTACAATATTTACCATGCTAAAAAAGGCTCTGTGAACAACAAAATATATATTACTACCCTCATCATCATCATCATCATCATCATCATCATCATCACCATCATCATCACGGTCATCATCATCCTGACTTTTTTTCCCACCGAAAGATGGGTTAAAGTAGGGTTAACAGAAACAAGGAAAGCACGAAAGTGGAAGAACTATCAACAGCACGCCTAGTGAAAATGGGCCGCACACACATTCACACACCATTCAAACCCTCGGACTGTTGGCTCCATGTCACAGCCTAAACATGTGGACATTCTTTTGTGGGGGTGGCGGAAGAATTGTATTTTTCACTACTGGTACGCGTTACATTACCTGCCAAATTAAGTCAAACCGACAAAGTACAGCACCAGAGTAAACCATGTAACAATGTCCTAAGGTAAAGGAAGTGTTCTAGATCTGACTATAAGGCTAAAAGTAAATCTGTACTCTCGGCAGCAAAAATCGTCTTATCTCGGACTGCTTAACCTCTCCATGGATGTGAAAATCGGTCTCTTGAGTCCTCAGCCACTGACATTATTGACAATGATCTGCAGTCAAATGGTGTCGTCGGTGTTAGATGCTTCCGATTCACTAGACCACTGCCTTCCCTGTGATCTCCAGTCTTTTAAGCACTTCATTCCAGTCACATGCTTTCCACTTTATTCCAACTATCTCCAGACGATCTCATCAATTTTCAGGGAGCTCTCTTTTAGTCAATGAGTAAATGGAGGTGATATCTAATCCTTCCAGTTCCAGAGCCCACTCCTAAGCTGAATAAAATCGCCTAAAAGTAGAAAGAATAAAATAAGTACGTCATTAGAATGACTTAATTGAGTGCAGTGTGTCGAGGGATTTTGAACACATACCGTATTGAATTTGGATCTCTTTGCATTTAGCTTTAATCGGATGGGAGAGGTTTTGCAGCCTCTTAGCTTTGGGCTTTTCCTTTGAAAAACATGTCACGGACAGGAAGGCAAGCGAAGAGGCAGGACTTTTTCTGTCGAGCGTACATTCACTGTCAAGAGTTTCCCCACTCTAATACCCAAATACATGCGATGCAATTCAGAACCTAAATGAGCTCAGGATTACAGTTTCGTTTCCGGAGTGTGAAGAGGCAGTGACCTAGGCAATTCCAAATTTCTAAACAGTCAAAGAAATAGCCATCTTCCCAGTTCCGTCTAAAGAAAAGTTACAACTGGCAAATTACAATGAAAACCTTGCCCGTACTAGTGAGTGTCTCAGTCCGTTCGATATTTCCGCTATCTATTCGTCAGATCGGAAGAACTTCTATGTTTGTACACGTCCTCCTCTAATATACCTTTCTCTCCCCATAATATTCTACATGTACTCCTATAAGATTTTATTATCTTGTTTTTCTCCCAAATGTTTTCGTTCTTATGATATTTTTACTAGTCATCGAAAGCAATCTATTTTCCTACGGTACATTCTTTGTCTGTCTCCATATGTCGTCCTATAATATTCTATACCGGTATTCGAATAACATTCTATTATCTTACAATATTCTGTGTCAGTCTTCCTTTAAAATTCTGGACCTCCCTTATTGTAATATTCTATCTTCCTATGATTTTCTTTCAGTGTCCTGTCATAATATTTTGTCTTAGTATTCTGTGCCTGTTTTGCCTGTCTTCCTACAATAGTCTCTCCCCACAACAGTCTCCACTTGTCTCGCTATAATATTCTCTCCCTGTCATACTGTCTCCCTCTGATATTCTCTCCTTGTTTCGCTATAATATTCTGTCTCCCTGTAGTTGTCTGTACCTGCCTCCGAATAATATTGTCTCTCTATAATGTTCTGAGCTTGTTTCCATATAATAGTCCATTTCTATAATGTTTCGTGCCTGCCTCTCTGTGTTCTGTACCTATTTACCTATAATATTCTGTTTTCCCTGTAATATTTTGTGTCTGTCTGCCTCTATCTTCCTGTAATATTCTGTGCCAGTCTCCCTATAATTTAGAATCTATAATATTCTGTACCATTCAGCCTATATCATGTTGTGCCTAACTCCTCATATTATCCTGTGCCCGTCTGTCATTAACATTCTATTCATATAATATTTTGTACCTGCGTCCTTATAGTTTTCTTTTAAATGTCTTTCTGGACTTACATATGCCGAGTCTGTTTCCCCGTAATATTCTGTCTTCTTCCTGTAGTATCCAGTGCCTGTCATCGTTGAGTATCCACTGTCAGTATTCCTGTATTTCTCCGTTCCTGCTGTTATCTATCTCATTAATATTACACAGTTTCCTTCCAGTATTACTCGGTTTATGTTCTGCCTTCCTATAAAATTTTATCCATGTCATCATACCATATCCTTTATAGTATTCCTTATCTTTTCCTTAAACATTTTCTTCTCTTCTATAACATTTCGTTTATGGCGTTGCGTGTTCCAGTAATATTCTATGCCTGTGATCCAATATTATTTCGTTTATGGTGATATCAGTCTTCTAATAATAATCTCGGCTGGTTTACTCAGTAATAATTCGCTCACGGTGTTAGATTTTTAATGTTCTACATATTTGTTCCTCTAGTTCCTATAATATTCCGTTCAGTGATATCCTTCATAATATATTTTATATTCCTCTTTCCATTATAATCCGTTTGTCATGCTATCTTTCTACTTTTTTCATACCTTTTTACTCCATATTCCTTCTGCTCCTGGCGTTATATGTCTTTCTTTACCAATGTGTGCCTGGTGTTACTGCTGCTTAATAAATAATAAGTCCTCCAAATTAGAATAAAAATCCGGCATGACTCTCACCATCCCAAACCTGGCCATGTCCCCTCACCCTTAAAGCAATCACCTGTGACTATAACTTTTTCCTTATTAGAATTATAGTTAGAGATGATGGAGTCAGAGTGAGCAAGTATGTGCAGATGTGTAAGGCTTTGAGTGCTGGCAGAGTGTAATTCTAAATGAAACTGATTTTACGTCATTGGCAAAGAGCAAGGAATCCCACATGTCATTTTCTTGATTATACTAGTAC
This sequence comes from Coenobita brevimanus, assembly GCF_032717465.1. Lineage (NCBI taxonomy): Eukaryota > Metazoa > Arthropoda > Malacostraca > Decapoda > Coenobitidae > Coenobita > Coenobita brevimanus. Next base: position 17,200,356 of record NC_137047.1, read on the forward strand.
AGCAAGTTACTGCTACGATTTCATCCTGATGTAAAAAAGGTAAATTATTTAGGCCCTCCTGGTTCTCTATCGTTATATATCTATTAAAAGTCTCTACTGTGGTTACTTATGACGACAGAAATAATAAAAGGGATATAGTATACACAAGTTCAGATAAAAAATGTCATTAATTTTATTCTTAGGAGAAGATAATTATAATGGGCTATAATCACAAGAGACCTTGATACTTAGTGCAATATCAGTAGCAAAGGGAATGCAGGGAGTGAAGGTTAAAAAGCACAACAAATACCGGAAATTGTGCTGAATGAAACATAAAAGAATTCATGAAAAAAATATGTACGTACATATTTCATAAACTGCTAAAAATAATAAAATACCGAAAGGTCAAATAATACTACTGGTATGGTCTAAATGACAATCATCTGTCTTCTTAATGCATTATTATGATCTTGATTGTTTCATATATTATTAAAGTAAAATTTATTGATGACTGAAGTTAGTTGCGGAGTTACCTGTGACCAAATTATAGCTAACAGTCATTTCTCTAGTAACATGAGTACATATCATCATCATCATCATCATCATCATCACCCCATCATCGACGCGGTGAGAATGTAAATTTCTACCCATAATATCTACGTTCATTATAATGGAAGTATATATATCATAGCTTTTCAGCTATATCAGGTATTATTACCAGAAGTAAAACAGTAACTCATCATGGTAATAAATAGAAAAAAACAACAGCAACACAACAACAACAACAACAGCAATAATAATAATAATAATAATAATAATAATAATAATAAAATCTCTAAGATAGACATTAATTATTCATTAGTATTAATAAGGCATGCAAATGAAAAGAACGGGAGAAGCATTTTCTTCCGGCTTAAAGTAAGAGAGAGAGAGAGAGAGAGAGAGAGAGAGAGAGATCAATGACGCGTACCTGATTAAGAATGAAGATGCCGCAAAATTAGAGAGTGGGTCTTAAAGGTGTGATCTTGCAGCTGATTAGAGGAGAGAGAGAGAGAGAGAGAGAGAGAGAGAGAGAGAGAGAGAGAGAGAGAGAGAGAGAAGAAGAAGAAGAAGAAGAAGAAGGAGAGACAAACAGCAAGGTAGAGAAAGGCGTGCAAGAAAGGGAAAGGGAATGGCGAGAAGGGAAGGGAAGAAAGTAGGTGAGAAGTGGCTCAGGAGAGAGGAATGAGGGAAGGGAGACCAAATCAAGAAAAAATGGCAAAAAGGGGAGAGGCGAAGGTGTGTGCAAAGACGAAGAGGGTGTATGAAGGATGGAGGAGGAAGAGGGAGGGAGAGGAGAAGGAGGAGGAGACGAAGGAGGAGGAGGAGGAAGTACGGGGAGAATCTGAATGAGAGGTCAAGGAGATGAATGATTATGGGATACTAAGGGCACGGCGAGCAGTGAATGAAGCCGAAACAGCAGATTAGTACTGCTGAGACAAAACTGATAGGTGATTAGATGGAACTATTTTTCGTCACGGGACACTGAAGAAAGTTATAAGAAGTTACAAGTGCGTTTGTCGAACGCGTGACCTACGAAGTGCGTGGTTTGTAAAGGAATAGTTGGGATGCGATAGAAATTTGGGAAGCGGTGGGACTGGGGCAGGTGAATATACCCTGTAGATATGGGGGCTGTAAGGTTAATGGCTTGAGTCAAGATCTGTTTCAGAGTTTTTTTCGAACAAGAACAAGAAAGGCTCGTGTTGCTTTAATTACCGCCGGGTCTTGCGTAGATGGTAATAACGCATATGAGAGTTGACTAAGTACAGAGAATGAACTTGCACCAGGAAAAGTAAATCTGACAAGGTAAAAGCCGTGGATGATTGGATGGAAAACACATATGAATAAAATTTCAATAATCACAGTGCATGACGTTAAAACACGAAGAGGAACTGGACAGTAAAGAAAACTATCATTGTAATAACAAAAATCTAGGCGAGTTCCAGAAGCAGACTATAGGAAATATTACAACGGGATCGGCAGAACCACTGAAACCAATTTTATAAAACAGATTTTATAACTAAAACATTAAGGAAAAACAAAATTACCCGCCATACAGGTAGAGCGATGGACTAATTTCGAGCGACAACAAACCAAATTAGTGTACATTAAGGTATTGAAACAATTTTGAGGGAAAATGAATCAAATTATGTTGTTAATAACAATAAATAAGCTTATGGAATAATTGGTAAACAAATTACACTAAGGAAATAAAAGAGATCAATGTACTTCCTGGACAGAGACTTTCACCTTAGGCTACTCTCGATTTTATATTTTGCATTCTCAGAAATGAAAGCCATAGACTCACGATTTTAATCCAATCGAATATTTTAAAAACTTCCAGTTATAAAACTAACATTTCATAATTCTCTGTCTCTTTTTTTTTTTCTTTTTTTACAGTCTACATATTTCCTTTATTTATTTCAGTTACTTCCCATGTTAGAGTTTGCATTTTTTTTTTAAATATAATCCGTAACATAGGGGATGATTTCATACACTAATCCGATTCTGTGACGAAATTGCCTTTCCGAAACTCAGAATTTCAGTCAGTTCAAGCTGGCGATTTCACTTCCATTCTAACACCAAATATTTTGAATCTGAAGATGACTGTAGTTAATATCTTCAACCCCAGTATGAATTCCATTTTATTCTTGCTATCTTCAGACAATTTTATAAAGCTTTGGAGAGGCTATTTATAGCGACGTTGATAGAAAGTCTCCCTGAAGACTTTCACTACCTGATTGCTCTCCCTATGCAGGAAAACGTTTGAAATTTGCAAGAAGCCACAGAACATTCTACAAGTCACGCAGCTAAATTATGTAAATATATAAACAACTAAATAAATAAATACAAATAAAAAAAGTAAGCTCTTTGTGTTCCTGAGCATTTGGAACTTGACCCTGCCTAAAGTACAACAAAAACTGCTGAAAAAATTAACTTGTTTAGTGTACCTTAAACAACTGTGGCTTTTGACGAGGGGCCGCGGTAAAATTTAGAGGTGAGGAGTGGTGAGGTGTGCGGCGGGGTGCGGCGCTCCCATCCTCCACAGAATGAAGAAAGTTTTTAATGAATGTGACAGGGAAAATATTCTGTCTGGTACGTGGCGTGGTGGCGGCTGCTTATACGGGTTTTTAAGGGGTCGATATGAAGCGACAACATGGCCGTCCTTGGATGATATAGGAAGCGTTCGGGCCACGGATTAATTTCTGAATGGCTTGGTAGATTTCGTAACACCCTTTCTTTAACGATTTATTCTGCACATTACAGCAGAACATCATCCTGTGTGCTATTAACGAAAACTATGTCGATATCAAAACCACTTAAATAGTATACAAATGATATTTATTAACTAAAGAATATATGAAGAAATATTCAAAGCCACTTGGAATACGATCCTAAGACTTACGTGGATGTCAGCGGTAAGGGGATAGGGAAGGAAAATAAGGAACGGTACTGGGTTCATTATAATTCATTGGTTTGTATAAATAAATAGATAAATGAGAAAATTAACCCTTTTGTCACAAAGGTTAGACTTGCAAACTTTATTCTTGCTAATGAACTGGTTTTTCTATATGCCTTTACCAGTTTGCCAAAATTTACACATTTTTTATTTATGTCACTTCCCTCATGTAAAAACTTTAATGAGTACTGGAAAAATAATTACTGCCACCATGTCTATTATTATTATGTACCAAGCAATTTAGTAGAAATCCATTGTATATTTCACATCGATTAATCTGAGGCTGTATCAGTGGGTAATAGGTCCTAATGTCAATAGTGTTTGAGAGAGAGAGAGAGAGAGAGAGAGAGAGAGAGAGAGAGAGAGAGAGAGAGAGAGAGAGAGTAGGACTTTAAAGCCACTATTATAATAATTTCCTGTCGTGGTGTAAACTTCAGTCAAGAAAGTCATCAATTTTCTTATCCTCACATTGCGAATGGGAAACATGTGGCATTAGGATTGGAGTGCAAGGTAAATCTCTCGTAACCAATCCATGAACGTGATTATTTATTCCAAGGGCTTGAATGGTGGTTGAATGAGTGTGTGGCTCATTTAACTGGTCTTGATGTTGATAGCTCTCCTTATAGCAGATTTCTTCCTGCTATCTGGGCCTTACATCAATCCATCCTTGGGTGAAAGGAGAGGTCAGGATGATGAGGATGATGATGATGACGGGCTCTACATGATTTTTTCCTTACTTAAAAACAGTTTGGAGTATTTATTAACCTTAGTTACGTTTACTGATAAAATTCTCTGCAGGAACGAACGAACACACACACACACACACACACACACACACACACACACACACACACACACACACACACACACACACACACACACACACACACACACACACACACACACACACACACACACACACACACACACACACACACACACACACACACACACACACACACACACACACACACACACACTGTGACAATGCAAATATTTTAATTATTTGTCTGCTAAGATTTTTTGGTCGTTTAATATCAACCTGAATAAAGTACCAAGGTGGACGTTTTTAACATCGGCAGTACTACGACACCAGTTTCCTTTATTCTTGTTGCCTAAGCGCGGTGTCATGCAGCTCAGGGAAGAACTGTTGTAGTGAAACTGTTAATCCTTTGGTTTCTGGAATTACTTTCACCAAGACAAACTAAACAAATTTAAGGCTGACTAAGACTGCTTTTATACTCATGGCAGCGAAAGGGTTAAGGGATGTAAATAGAAAGATAGAAATGTCGAGATGAAGAGACTGAAAGAGGAATGATGATATCTAAAAAAGAGTTAATGAAAGAATAAACATATGACAAGTAATTCTCTCCGGCATAAAGGCACCCTACAGTTCGAAAAGTCTATCCAAAAAATCGTCAGGCGATAGAAGGAATAAAATACGGAACACGTCATCAGACTGAATGGGTTAACTGGGCTACCGGTACCCCTACCAAAGGAGCACCCTTCCCACCACCCCCCTCACAAGGATCCCTCTTGGAAATAATAGTGATGGATGCCGCAATTAATTATAGTAATTAAAATACTTAATGTGACGCATTTGTCTTGTTGGATACTGCGTATGAATGATTTCCTGCTACAAAATTATACATATATTTAAAAAACTTTCAGTGCCAAGGTATAATTTTCGTTTTGTTCTTTTGCAGCAATCAGACGATTTTCTTCGGCCTATGAGACATGGGTTACATATAGCCTTCATTCATCCCTGCATTACAGAAAGTCTCCTCTAAGCTGAACAAACGTAGAATACGAGAAATGCATCATCAGACTGAAGGAATTAAAAACCTATGATATTTACCTTTCCTGGTAAGCATGAAAGTCTGCTTTGTTACAACTTACCGTACTTGCCTTGTACATACAGTAAACAGTAATTTGTACACTCAGTAAGGTATTAGCCTCTCAAACGTTTGTTCAATTTTGCAAGTCGAGAGAAATTGTTTGCCGCATTGATGTAACTTCTTTTTCTAGAAAGGGATAAAATTATTTGCCCTAGGACACATAATAAATTAGCTTTACGTAGTTCGTGCAGCCTGTCAAACTTTTATTTTTTTTTTCCGATAATACTACATTCTGTGCGTTACATTATTTAACATTGTGCATAATAACAATTTTTGGTCTTCATAATAATAGAGTCCGCTAAACCAAACAAGCGACAAAATTTGTGTACATTATCCATCATATCAACCTATAACTGGATGAATGTTTGACTGTAGTTTGGGACTTCCACAAAATGGCCGCCTCAGGATCCCCCATAATTGGAAAATCCCCCCCCCCCGCTCTCTCTCTCTCCCTCTCTCTCTGCAGTTATTTGTTCTAGTATGGCATTTATTCATTGCAGGAGGTATTTGTGATAAAGACCTGACATTCTCTTGAGCGTATCATCTCTTCTATTCTCAAGTTTAGCTTAATTTTTGACTTTAACAGGCTAATTTTTCTTTTTATTCAAGCTTAACAGATGAAGCTAATATCTATCCAGACAAGAATATGGCCGACCTGCTTTATCCACTGAGATCAATGATTTGTTAAAATTTGGTTTTTACTATTTTCTTGCTGCTTTATTCAAATTAAGATAGATTTTTCGAACTAGCGGGGGTTAGATATCGCCTGGTAAATGTCTTCAGTACAAGATGAATTTCTTAAGCTAAAAAAGGCCATCTGGTAGCAGAAAGAGGAAACTAAAATGGCTGTCACAAGATTTCATGGAAAGTTTTTTTTCACTTCTTTTATTATGAATGAACTTCTGATCTTCCTTTCAGACTGGTGGTGAGAGCTACAGTTACAGGCACTCAGCTACCGACAGTTTGTAAATGTGGTTAACGCTTTCATTTTGCAACTAATATGGTAAAGGTTTTTGGTACTTGGATATTACGTTAGTTCCTTAACTATCTTCTTCCTACGTCTTTGTGGACCTTTATCTGTTTTTAACCTCTTTGTTACAAATCTTTCTTCGTAAGCTTAACCCCTTTATGGTGGAATCCTCTGCGCTGAAAATATAAATTGTGTGACATTAGCCGACATGGAGGTCTCAGACTTCACATTATATATCCAGACGGTTTATTAGGATATAAGTGAAGTTTTGTGACAAACAGAATTTTTCATGCTTCAAGACTCTACCTGCGTATTTGAGACATGGAGAACTTACCGTGCTTCAAGAAACTACCAACGTCTTAATTCCGTGTATCCTAATCTCGTCAGGAAAGATCAGCCATGGGATAGTAATGGAGTTATACGTGTACTTTCCATTTCTCTTGCACTACAATTACTGGGTTGTACTCTGGTGTGTTTTGCTTCAGCCTCGCTTAACAAGAACAAGAAAAACAACAGCAACAACAACGACAACAACAACAACAATAATAATAATAATGATAATAAAGTATGAGAACTAAATACCAAGGGATGAACTGTAATACACCTGCTACCATCCCCTCAAGACAGGTAATGCATGGAAATTGTAATTATCCAACAAAAAATTATGTAATATATTGCTAAACACCAAACTCCAGACTTTATACGAAACATATTATCTACCTGCCTGCTTGCCTGTCTGTGCGTCTGTCTCTCTTGTTTTTTATCAGTCAAGCAATCACTCACAAGATATACCATCCTCATTAGCAATATTTGGGTAAAATTGATCCATGTTACTCAGAAAAATATTTATACTAAAATCTCAGATAAATTGTTCTCATTAATCAAGATCGTCATTAATCAGTCCCTTTATCAGTTCCACAACAAATCAGGTTCCGAAAAATATCGATCAAAGTTCTTGTTAAAAATAATCCGCACAAGACGATCTGTATATTTATTTATTTTTCACGTACCCTTCAGGTTTGACACCGCATCCTGGGACCCACAGGACCTCCGGAGACTTCTGTCCCTACCAAGGAACGATCTATACCCCTTCAATCCGATGACGTATAATTGTTGTTTTTGCTGTAAATTGTTGTTTCCCACAGACAACTTTACCCAGCTTTAGGAAAAACTGTTCAATCAGGTGTTAGATAAAAGCCGTGACTGATTCCTGCCTTACTTAAAAATACACCCTAAGGTGAGTAAAATCATCTGGTAGCAGCAAGGAGAGAAAATATACGTCATCGGATTGAAAGAGTTAACACACCACCCTCCTCCTGATATTGTCCGACCTTGACCCTACACTCTGTTTTTGGAATCCTCGCGTCAGTCCTGTTCAAAGACGGACATGCAGACCAAGAAGGCGGTGGAAAGTCAGTAATACACCTGACTAAAATCCTTGAGTAAGAGATTCAATCAGGAGCAAGGATGAGGGACAAGAGTAGAGATTAACTGGAGCAGGGTGGTGATGTGTGGGACGTCTTTACTGAGGAGGGACAGGCGTTAGCTAGATAATTCTCGAGGCCACGGATGCTATTTTATCTTCAAGCTGTAGATTGCTAGACAGAGGTCTGTGCTAATCACATCTTGAAAATTACTTTTGTCGTACCACTGAACTCTTACAAAACTCCCAGCCAGATTTGTAAACAGCATTGCAAGTTTGGTCTGTTACCTAATCATTGCACATGCCACTAAAAAGAGGAATATATACCACTTCCATGAATGAACAAAACACAGATCCATCAAATTATGTGAACCGGTAGTATATTATTTTAACATTAATTTCATATGAAACTGACATCATATTCTGGGACTGGTACTGTACTGATATCTTGGGTCACTAAAGTATCGGTGGACAGGGGGTCCGATGCCTACCGAAAACATTCGAACAACTGCTGATGTTTACCAACGTCTCATTGTCAAAGCAAAGTCTGTTTATATAATCATAACATTTGCCATATGTTTGCAAAAGGATATTGCAAGTTAGCGATATATTACGCCTTCCGACATCAGGGCTACTAATGTGTGATGGTCGGACACTAATATTTCAGTGACCTTTGTTTTGCGGTTCCAAATGTTTCTCGCATATTGTGCACAGACACTTTTTTTTATCCATACTGCGTGCACTTCCATTTTCACGTTACTTATGCGCTTTCTTTAGGACCTGAAACGTATGAGTCTGTCTTAGATTGCTGTTGTTGTCTTTACAGATGATGTGTGTTAACAAAGCTTCACGTTACTGGATTATATTAATGTGGATTACAAGAAAATTCATTTTCTTATATATTTTACTATTTCATTTTTCACTATTATTTTAATTTACAAACACATGCATACACGCATCCATATATACTTTCACCCATCTTCTTACTTCACCTGAAAATTCTTTGAGGCGCATTCATCGTGGTCGTCATCTTTTTTTTTTTTGTCCCCGCCCTCCAGCCGACTTATTAGCAAGGATGGCCACTGGGTTGGGGGAAGTCTTCTGCCATCATATTTTCATTTTCTTGCATTACCCGCCCTCACACACTTATATTCCATCTCAGTGTCGACCTGAAATTGCTGAGGTCTATGTCAAATTTCTTACATGTGATAAATTTAGGATGTTAAAGCCAAGACACTTCATTCAAATACAATGGGCCTAAGCTGCGAGAGTATCAAAAGACAATTTAATGTGTTAATGCTCATGAATGAAATGGTCTTTGCACCTTCCCACATTCTTTTTGGAGTAGGCAGAATCCAGAAGCCAGAGAAGGAAGTAAGAGGAGAAATTAACAGAATATCCAATGAATAGACCACATACGCCTCCATTCAATTCCTTAATCAAGCCTAAGAAATCAACAAGAGCCTCCTTATAAATTAGGATCAGTGTCGCAACAATCAAGATACAGAGCAGAATTATAGAGGTTGACGTGCTTCTTACTTATAGGGCACAATTAGATTAAAGCTATCAGATTCTAAGACAGAAAGATCTAATTCCATCCTTAATTAGAAAGAATTACTAGACCCCAAGACTACGTGATCCACACTGCGCTTCAGAAACTCTCGTGCATTATGCCGTCGGAATGAAATGATTATAGGTCAGATTTATGAAAGTGAGGCGCCCCGCTCCGGCTGATAGAGGCTTCTGATATACTGCACGCCCATAAGCCTTCAAAGGGCCTGCCCAGACGAGGGGAAGGGAGTGAGAGAGGAGGGCAAGGCGAGGGGAAGGAGTGGACAAGACGTGGGGGCCGACCTCCTCTAAGTCACACCTGATGGAATTTGGCAGGGTTAGGTTGTGCTTAATTACGCCTTACTGACAGAATTTGGCGACGTGGTGGATAGAAAGTTTAATGTTCTCTTACATAGGCTACTTACGTTCGCGCGCGCGAGCGCAATCACACACACACACACACACACACACACACACACACACACACACACACACACACACACACACACACACACACACACACACACACACACACACACACACACACACACACACACACACACACACACACACACACACACACACACACACACACACACACACACACACACACACACACACACACACACACACACACACACACACACACACACACACACACACACACACACACACACACACACACACACACACACACACACACACACACACACACACACACACACACACACACACACACACACACACACACACACACACACACACACACACACACACACACACACACACACACACACACACACACACACACACACACACACACACACACACACACACACACACACACACACACACACACACACACACACACACACACACACACACACACACACACACACACACACACACACACACACACACACACACACACACACTTATGTTATATATGCAAATATACAGTTGAAAACAATCTCTTTCTTGTTATTCACAGATACCTTGCAGTTGCAGTAATAGCAGGATAATTGTAAGGATATTAACCCTATATGGTTAGCAATATATGGTATACACATATATATAATCTAATAAGCGAAGGGGATTAACGCACAGTAAGGAAAATCTTGTGCAAAACTTCACTCCATCCTGAAATTGGAAAACGGCATGGACGACGATGACAACAACGGCGATGACGATGATGATGAAAAAAAAAAGAATATAAAATTTCTCACAGGAAACTCGCGGAAAAACACTCTAACACCAGACCGACTAAATTTTGGGAATGGTGTATTGAAAGTTGCCCTAATGGAAAATCAACAGCGTGGCTCTCCTCATCTGTGAGTCTTAGCCTATGAGTAAAGGAGCAACCATAACCCTTTGATTTGAGGGTGAGGAAAAGAAGGGAAAAGGAAAGAGGGAAAGGGAGGAAGAAAAGGGGAAATATAAGGAAGAGGAAGAGTAGAGGCAGAGAAAAGGTGGAAGGGAGAGGGAAGAGGAAAGAAGGCAGATAGGGAGGGAGGTTGGAGGAGAAGAGGTAAAAAAAAAAAACAAGGAAAAATAAAGAGGAGGTGAAGGAAGGTGGGAAAGGGATGAGAGAAAAGGGAAAGGGAGGAGAAGAGAAAAGAGAGAGGATAAAGAAAGAAAAAGTGTTGGTGAAGAAAGTAGAGAAGGGGGGAAATATCTGAATGAGCAAAGATATGGGGAATGGGAAGATAAAGGTAAAGAGGGAAGAGGATGAGAGAAGAGAGCGGGAGAAATGAGGGGGGGGAGGGGATGAAGAGATGAAAGAAGTGAAAAAAAATGGGGAAATGAGAGGAGAGGATGAGGAAACGAAGAGCTGGTGGTTGATGAAAAGAAGAGAGAAACGGGAAAAGAGGGAGAAGAAGGTGAAAAGGGAGGCGTACGAAGGTGAGACAAGGAAAAGGCAGAAGGAAAAGGTGTGGGTGAAAGGAAGGGGGACGAGGAGACAAATATAGTTTTTTTAAAGCATATTGCAAGACAACATCGCGATGAATGATAGGAAAGAATTGCCCACACTAACATTGTGGACTAATCATTTTGTTTATCATTCATAGGAAATATGTCCATTCTTGTTAATATCCCGTTAATACCATCACGCTGGTCCTGAATGAGACAGATTTACGTATTCTTTATTGGATGTGAACAGTGGATAGTAAAGCCCAAGCTGTGAGAGAAGATGCACAATACCAGGTGTTGTGGGTAGGATGACTGTTGGTAGTCAATGCTCAGTGTTGGACACATGAAGGAAAAATAAAATCATTACTTCTTCCATAACGACGCCACAAAACTGAGATTAAGATGAAGGTGCATATAATTACTTTTGCTGCAACAACAGAAGGTAAGAGCATTACCCGATTGAGTCGGGAATGATTATTTATATATTTTTTTTTTTTTAGTTTACTCCTGGTGCTGCAGGACTGGCCTCTTGTACTGAATTGAGTTTATTAAAGCGACAGCTCTTCCCTTCGGTTCGAAAAGCTTATCGTTACCTAAATAAAATCATTCAGGCGATGAGAAAAAGAAAGAAGCAAGACATCCCCGTGTTAAAAGGTTTAAGTGTACACATATATGAGGAAAAATCAACAAATTTTTTTCCTCTGCAACAAGAACGAAAAGCAAAAAGTTTAAAGCGAAGCGTAAAGCAAGAATACTGAAGTGTATACAGCAAAAAATCAACTGTCGAATTCCCCTAGTAAAAAAGATAAATATCAATTATTTTCTCTGCACGAGGTTAAATCAAGAAAATATTAAAATGTACATTGGGTAATGAGCATCCACCTTTAACTCCGCCTCAGCATCGTATAATCACCAGGGGACAATTTATATACCTCACACATGGGGTCCTGAGCCTACCCTAGGATGACGGGAATTTTTAAAGGGAGATAACACACTATAAAGTCCTGGTCATTTTCGTAGTTAGCATTTGGAATTTTGAGGCAGCTGAGTATCCAGGGCCGTAGTCATAGAGTTTCTTGAGCATAAGGTATGGATAAGATTGCTTGTTTTGGCATTTATCTTCACTCAAACAACTGTCAAATAACTGTATAACCGAGCTACAGTTAATATCAAAGAGAAGAAGGACGACCAGTAGGAATAATTTCTGATAATTCACTTTTATAGAAGCTGTTATCATTGAAATCGGCCAAGATCCCCTATAAATATTTCCCTCGTGGCCATCACAGTGCTTCCCAGTAATTAATAATGATCACATATTCCAGGTCTAAACTCCTTCAGTCCGGGTGACATAGTTTTTGGATTATTCTTACTGCTACTAGATTATTTTATTCAGCCTAGCAGAGGCCTCTCACAATAAAGGAGCTCAGTCAGTCTGTCTTAAGCCGAATACAGTCATCAAGAAATAGCAACTATAAAAAAAAAAATTACTTCCCCAGGCTGAAGCAGTCCATTCACTTGCCATGGGTTTCCTCTTGGTAAGTCAAACCGTCTGGCAGTGGTCGGAAAAAGAAATATATATATATATATATATTTTCCGAGAAAAAGTGTTAATCGAGATCATTTTTGATGAATTCTAATATTATGGAAGAAATTACTGTAAAGCCAAGGAGCGCGCGCTATATGAGTGACAGTTACTTGAAAATTATTTATTATACATTTATGACAGTATTTGTTGTTAAAGAATTATTCATTAGGGTACTTTTATTCAGGGCTTATACAACCAATTGTTTAGGACCTACATGCTGCAGAATCATTTGTTGGGGGCGACAAGATCTATCGTCAAAGGACCTATGACGACTAAAGGCAAAGTTTTTAAGGGTTTGTTATTACTAAGTCTATCATTGCAAGACTAACAGTATATTGCCAGAGAGAAGACAGTTTTTACAGAGATAATTACAAAATGTCTATCACCGTAGGACCTAGAAGGAAAAAATCTTTAAAGGATGTTCACACTAGGTCTGTCACAGCAAAGAGAACCAACTTTTTACAGGGCTCATGATTATTATAGTTGTTTCAGCTTAACTTGGCCCAGCCTGTCGTCTTTCTGCAGCTTATTTCTAGTACCTGAGTGGCAGAAAATGACAAATTAAGGTTCTACAACATCTCCATAACACTTCATCGTCACCAGCACCATAATCAAATGTTAATCAGTCAACAGCACTGAAGTGGGAGATGGCAATATTACCCCGTTAGAATAAAAAGAGTACAGGTCTCTCACTGCCGAAATTAGACTGCCGACAGATGAAAGCTTTTACAGGGAATATAACTGGAAGGATTATCACTGCAGGATCTATAATGCCCGAGAGAAGTGAGTTTTTACTAGCAGGTCTGTCACTGCTGCCTGGAGAAGAGAGTTGTTTTGGGAGGTTGATTATCGTCAGGTCTTCCACCGCCCCAGAGAAGATAGGTATTGCTGCTATTATTACTACTAGGTCTATAATTTCAGAACCATTAAGGGGCAAAAAGGTTTAAGGGTATGCATGAAGGTCGTCTGTTGACCTATAATGCCCTACGTAAGATAGTTAGTGCAGGTGCTGTTGCCACTGAGTCTATAATCTCAGAACTTTTGATGACCGGAAGATTTAACAGTATGGGTAAGGCATCGTTTGTTGCGAAGTACGTTTCTGAAGGCCGCTCGCTAGATAAGTTGTTGCAAGTGTTTATTGCTATTGTACTGGATCTATGATTTGAGATTCTTTAGCGTTTACCAAGCCAAAAAGATTTAATATTAAGTGTCAAGGTCGTTTGGTGCGGGGTAAGTAGGTAGGCTTCTGAAAGTCACTCTCCACAGGAAAGTTTTTGGCAGTTCTAATTACTACTGTCAGTCATTTCAGAATTTTCAAAGGTCAAAAGATCTTACAGTAAGAGTGAAAGGTAGGTTTCTGATGTGTTACTAAGCGTCTATCATTTCATAATCTTTATTGGCCAAAAGAGCAAGTGTGAAGGTCGTCTATTGCGAGGTAGGCAGGTAGGTTTCTGAGGGTCGCTCTCTCTTGGCGTCAAACAGCCTAAAATGTCCCCTGGGGTATGACACGAGCCCCTCTCTTATTAATGTAACATGTCACCGACCCGGACATACACTCGGCCCTGCTTGGGAATTCGCCAAGTCGGATTGGTGTGTACAGGGCTGGCAAGAGGTACACATGGTTGTCCACACACACGCCTTGCAAGCCTACCACGTGTTGAAACTCCTAGCCCCTCAAACCAGCAGTCTTTGTCGATCTAGCGTTGTAAAAATAAAAGCCAGCTTTTTTTACATATGAGAAATTTATGGGCCTTCAGTTCGTGGCTATGAAAAACAGAAGTTTGTTTTGCCTTCCATTTGTTATTTTCGAGCCCTCAGTTCAGCCGTTTCAGGGATGTAGTATTTCTTAAAAAAAAAAAAAAAGCACTTATTTTTACCTGCTGGGATGCTTTTCAGGGGAACTTCTTGTTTGTAAGAAAAAAAAAAATCCTTCTAGCCCTTAACCTAGCTGCTTTAGGGATCTAGTATTATATGTAAAAAGGGGACTTGTTTTACCTGTTGGGTTGTTTGAAGGGTTCTGAGTTTGTGTCTAAAACGAGAGAGAGAGAGAGAGAGAGAGAGAGAGAGAGAGAGAGAGAGAAGCCTACCACTTGTTCTCCTAGCCCTCAACCCCAACCACCAGAGGGATCTTGTGTTATCTGTAAAGTAAGGGGCACTTGTTTCAACTGGTGGATTATTATTATTATTATTTTTTTGAAGGGTGGGATCTTAATTATAAAAAAAAAAAAAAAGGCAAGAAATGTTCAATCACATGTTACCTCTGTACCCAACCAAAAGGTATAGGCCATTTGGGAAACCAGTTTTAAGATACTTTTAATAGAAGCCCCCCACCTGTTTTATTTTACCTGCTGACATACTTAGGATATCTGGAATCTGTGTTTACGAAAAATAGAGATGGCTTGTTTTTAGCTACCTGAAAGAACATCTATAGTTTTTTTTCTTTTTTCTTTTCTTTTTTTTAACCTACCAACATACTTAGGATATTTTGAGCCAGTGTTGGTGGTAGGTGGTGACGACCATCATCCACTTACTTGATGTAGTGCTGCCTACTTCTTGCTTAGCCTTTATCATTCTTTTTCTGTGCCTGTCCTCCTCTCTTCCTATTTCTCCCATCTTTCCTGTCACTTCTTACTGCTTTTCTTTCCTTTACAGGTGGCTTTACATTGAGTGACAAGCCAAATGGTTTCCTGTAAGCCAAGAAACCATTTACAACGCTGGGTGGTAACCATATAACCAAATCATACGTGCTCTCTACGTGTCAGCAAGTGGGTTGGTGGAGGGTTAGTGCCCCTCCCCGTAAAACAAATAACTCAAAGTCAAATGGCCACCCCTTACGGGATTATGGCGTCTGGCAATAGATAGATAGATAGTATATATGGAAAAAAAAAAGAGTTGTTTTAGCTAACACTTGATCTCCATCCCATCATTCATATTGTTTGGTGGATCTAGTGTTATCTATACTAGCAGTGCTGTTTTTACCTAACGCATCGCCAGGGGGAAATCGTCAGTTATTATCGAAAAAAATAAAAAAAAACGCTTCCCCTACCATTTACCACCTTCCCATTCCCCAACGCAGCCATTTTGGGAACATTGTGTTAAGTTTCCTATGAAGAAGCATTGTTGTGACATACCGAGACATATGTGAATCCTGGGTATATGTCTGTTCACAAATGAAGGGCTGTTTTTACCCATTATGATGTCTGAGGAGGATTTCGAGTTTGGGTGTAAAAGGAGCCGTTTGCTTTTTTTTTTTTTTTTTTTTATGTGTCCGACTCTGGGCATAGACTTCACAGCCTGCTCTCAAGGCCCAGTAGTCCTCCTACATACCATACACCTCTCTACATGTCACCACTTCGGCGCTAACACCCACCGTCCATATTGAATACATGCTAGGGCTGTCTCATACAGGACTGGTGTATTGGTATTAGCGGGGGATCTTATACGACATGTCGGCGGGTCATCTGGTAGATCAGGAAAGTCTGCTTTTAAATTCAAATCCTTAAACTGTTCCCTGCCCCAGCCGGGATTCGAACCTGGGTCCATCAGGACTGCAGGCCGCCTCTCTACCGATTCAGCCACTACCCATCCACTCTGATATTGGCTATTTTCCGTATAATGAGCACCTGATTTACTTATTAACCTATTCTATCATTTCTCTTGTCTTCATGTCATTCTTACTACCATCAGGCGATTTTATTCTCTTTAAGATAGACCTCTCGAGCTGGAAAGTTTAGATATAGTTTTCATTAACTTCTCTCTCTGGGAGCTATTCTAAGCTGAATAAAATCGTCAGGAGAAGGTAAGAATAGACAAAAAAATAAAAGACACCGGATAAATCGGATTATAGTTCAGAGATTTTTAGTATTTATGTGTCTATAGAGGAGCTATTTCCCTGTCACTTGTTGCCGTCTTAAGGCATAAACCAAGACATTCCTACCGGTAATATAAGGCATTTGGGGCTCTAGTTTTAAGTAACCCGTAACGAAGCAGTTGATTTATCTCTATGAAGATTCATGAATCTGAAGAAAAAAAATAACTACTCAACCTCAATGATGATACTGGTTGTTTGGAGAATCTAGATTTATCTGTAATAGGAGTACTGTTTTTATTTTATAGGATGTTTTGGGAGTACTGAGTCTGTCAACAATGAAAGGACTGTCTTGCCTTTGGGAATGTTTTGGGGGTACTGAATCTGGGTTTAATCAAAGAAAGAGCCATCCAACCGTGCTGATACTGGATTCTTCGAGGATCTAACGTTGCGTTACTTGTAAAATAATATCTGTTTTTACCTACTGATAAATACGGGGTGATACTGAGATTGTGTCTGTGTACGAATATTTGAAGAGTTGCCTGGCCTCCCAGTTTCCGCCGTCTATCCCACCACACCGGCACTGAACACTCTAAGGATTTAATGTTAAGTTACCTAAAAAAAGAAAAAGAAAAAGAAGAAGCACTTGCTATGCCTACTAGGAGAGTATAACGAATATGCCTACTAGGAGAGTATAACGAATTTGTGTCCGTAAAAAAAAATGGTTTGCCTACTACCAGGCCACATCAGCATTGGCCATCTTGGGAACATAGTTACCTACAAATGTACCTCTGTCTTTACATGTTAAGATGTATGGGGGATCTTGACTTTGTACCTGAAAAAAAAGGAACAGCCGTTTTTCCCGCAGAGATGGATAAGAGTCCTATCAGTAACTACATCGTATCTCTAAAGATGAAGATGAAAGGCTAATAATCTGAACGGAACTGGTGGATCTGATGATGGTATCTGTTAAAGACGTACTGTCTCTTACCTGCTAAGTTGCTTAGGAAATTTTGTATCAGAAGTTATTATAATCAGCACTACCGTACATACAGTATAGAGATCTGCGGAGCCTAGTGTAAATATACTGTATGTAGAAGCGATATAATCTACGGGTATGTCTGAGGTTACTGTGCCACTTTTTACGCAGGTTCTTAACCTTGAATGTGTTTGAAGGATATATTTACATGTGAGTTTTTGCATGGTGAAGTTTTCTCCTTAGTTTACTATTAGTCATTTACAGCTCTTCGTGCTAGAGTCCATTCCTGCGACGCACCACCCTCTCACATACAGTATACTTATTCTTCTTCTCTCCCTTCCCTTTACATGGTGTACATCATCATCTTCATACAATCACCCCACTTTTACACATTCTCCTAGAAGTTACTACTTAATATATATATATATATATATATATATATATATATATATATATATATATATCCTAGCTGTATTCTTTATGTTACTGGTGGTGTAACTTGTCCTTGCCGCAGTTTCTGTAACTAAATTAATTGCATATTAACCCGCGAGTAATTAAGCTGTAACGAGTTAATGACCAGGGTTTATTACTATGACTTGGCATCATCTGCTGTGAATTAGTTCTAATCTTGCAGCCATTCTGTTGTAAAAACTGCTGATTCATGCGCCGTACCGGAATAAATTATTATCCGAAATCTTGTAATAATTTAAGCCATAAAATCTAGTCACTATCATTCTTACCATCACCTAACGTTTGTATTCAGCTTAGGAAAGATTTGCCGAACTAAACTTGGGTATTTGTAGCTTTCTATGACACAGTCACCGCGAGACGTCTACCCAAAGCTGCAATTACTAATCTGGAGGTAGCACTGGTTAATTTTAGAAAGGAGTCATCACTGTAACGGATTAAAACTACCGTTGTCTTTACGTTTAATATGTATTTTCCATTATCATACAGCACCACATGCGCCCAGTGATCTTGTGGAATGGCCTATACTTGTAGTCATCATCTGTTACGTTCACACCTGCGTCATGCTGTACAAAATCATCTGTCGTTACCCTGATGATAGTACCCTTGTGCGTCTGTAGCAGCGGCATGGTTATTCAAGATATTTTACCAGAATCTCTGTCATCATCATCATCATGGTCATCATCATCATAATCCAGACCTGTCCACCATCACATCACCTAAACAAAAGTCTGTTGTTAGCCTCAAAAAAGTACCTAGATGGGTCCCCATCCATTGCAGCGATAGAGTTAACGAAAAAAAAAAAAGAAAGAAAGAAAGAAATAATGGTTGTTTTCTATTGCTAGGCTCTCTTTCAGCTAATTAAACGCCTGATGTCAACATACTATACTGGGTTCGTCAACGTCTAGAGCATTTTTATTTTTTACTACCGAGCTGTGTCTTAGTTTAACAAATCAGCTGTTATTAGAAATGCCTAACTGTGTCAACATCAGGGAAAGAGTTATATACCGAAATTGTATATCGTTATGAAGCTTCATTTTTTGACTTTCGCAAAACTCAGTATTGCATCTTAGCGTAATCCTTTTAGCTCTACAACGAAATTAATATTTTCTAGTTGAAAGTAGCTTCATCAATATAACTGCAACAAAGCTCTTATCAGACCAATTATACCTGTGCCAATGAACTTGCCTGACAAAATACACCTGCATCAGAGCCCATACCTGACATAATGTACCTGTTAAAGCTCTTACCTGACAAAATATGCTTGTGTCAAAGCCCTCACTTGACAAATACCAGTGTCAAAGCCCTTACTTAAGAAAATGTACCTACAATATAGATCTTACCTGCCAGATTATGCTGTGCTATAGCTCTTGCCTATATTTTATACCTTTGTTGTAGCTCTTGTCTGCTAAATTATACCTGTGTTATAGTGTCCTAGGCTAAAACACTGAGAATAAGAATCCTTGTCCTTGAGCAACGATCAGGACTTTCTTCGCAGCCTACACGTGCTCAAGCCAGCGGGGCTAAGCCAACGATTTTTATCTTTCAGCCTAAGCCCTGCCTGTCACGATATAATTCTTCTAAAAGTCTAGATCTCCTCTTTCACTCCCTTTTCTAAGTGCATTTGATTTTGATTGCCACAGTACTTAAATAATAACGTACTCTGTCCCGTCCACCTGCCTGCATCCAGTTTAATACCCGACAATAAGAAAGGTTGAGGCTGTCTCCTATCAAACATTCATATTTCATTAGTGTTGGTGCCTTGGAGCCACGGATGGTCGGCAGATGATGGACGTCTGCTCAAACCACATTAACCCCTTGGCTGCCGGGTTTTCGAGCAACAACAAACTGTATTGTAGAAACTAATGCAGTAATTTCTTCAGTGAAGCTGTCGTTGGCCTTGCTGACAGAGACCATTTAAAAACTTGTTAATGAAAAGTTCACGAAGTTCAGAGTAATCATCATCATCATCATCATCATCATCCTGACGCTGTCTCCTATTAACACATGGGAGTGGGAAGGATGCAGACACTGTAAAAGAGGAAAGAACTAAAGAAGAACTATCAACAGTGCCCAACGAATAATAAACTTGCCATTATACTCAAAGGTAGTCTTGTGTATAGAGTAGAAACACTATATCCGCGAAGGAAGATAGAGATCATATGAATTACTGGAGAGGCATGAATATAAAACAGGGGTGGGGAACCTTTCTCCTATTAAGGGTCATTAGGATATTTTTAACATCATTCGCGGGCCATACAAAAATTACCAACTTAAAATCAACTGTAGCCCAGTACATTATATATATATATATATATATATATATATATATATATATATATATATATATATATATATATATATATATATATATATATATATATATATATATATATATTCGTTCATGAGTTTATAAAATTGCATTTATGAATTGCATCGCGGGCCTGATCAAATGGTCTTGCGGGCCTTTTACGGCCCGGAGGCCAGACGTTTCCCACCCCTGATATAAAAAGAAGAAATATAAACACCCAACCCGAAACTCCTACACTACGATGACGTACTTCATATTTTATTCTTGTTATCTCCAGAAAGTTTTATTAAGCATATGAGAGACTTTTCGAGCTGTGAGGGGATAGATAATGATTTCAGTAACCCCGTCAATATGAAGAGTCTCGCCTAAACTTAAGGAAAATGAATGAACGAATAAATAAATAAATAAATAAGCAAATAATTAAATGAATCGTCTGTAAGTTGCAAGAACACACTTAATAATACAATCTCGGACTGAAGAAAATATGATACCGGAATTTTTAGATATAAGTGGAGAGAGAGAGAGAGAGAGAGAGAGAGAGAGAGAGAGAGAGATTATTATGACGGTCACCTTGGATGAACTCTGGGATTAGGAGTCTGACATATAGGCTAGATACTGGCTCCTGATGCTCTAAGTTACCACTCACAGGCTCCAGTAAATCACGCATCTGAAGAGAAGTAATTGACTGTATGGTTCACTGTTAACTAGAGAAAATCGTAAGGAATTAGCCGGAATATATTACTAGAGAAGGTCATTCAAGTGTTGACATTTACCGACCTATAAATAGTGTAGCGGTACTTGCCATTAACCCTCTATTATTACAGCTGCCGATTTGCCGTCATCTTGTAATTGTCGATATTCCATTAACTAAGTGAAAACTAAGTCCTTCAAACACAAATAGTTGCAGCCAAGCTATCATTTATAAAAATGTAAATAAATAGTTAATAAATAAATAAATAAGACAGTATGTAAAACGCCACAATGCTTCGTTGTTTCGTCTTATTTTGCCTCTGATATCACAGTCAACTTCGCACCACGCGGTCAGGCCCAGCATTGAAGTTGGGGGTAAATTATTTAACTACAGTCATACTTATATTTCACACTAGCATAATTTGTTATAGCAGAAACGTAATCTGTCCTGAGCTGAGAAAAACTGGTTGGAAGTAGGAAGAATAAAATGGTATTCTATTCCGGCTAACACACGATTTTATTCAGCTGACATGGAGTGTTACTGTTAGTGTCTGTGTAGCAACCCACACAGCTGTCTTCTCTCTTGCGTTAAAGTACAGCTTCATTTTAATTTATCACAAGCTACAATTTAGTCCTGAGGCATATTACCCCGATGCTGTATTGTTATCTTAAATTCTTTCCACACTTAGACGATGCTGTGTAAGGTAGGAAAGCTCTCTCTTACTGCAAGGGATAATGATGACTATGTATAACTCCTGAAATTCGGAAAGTCTCCCCTAAGCCACATAAAATCGTCTGAAAATAGCACAAATAAAATAGAAAATGCATGCTCTGGTTGAAGAGGCTATTAATACCTTTTAAATTAAACAAAAGTCTTCAGCTTGCAACTCTGACGAAGGTGCGCCCTAACTATCATCTTAGAATATACCGGTATTTGTAGCCTACCTTACATCATTAAATATTCCTGGATCCTGTCTAATACGGCATCTTAAATTCTAGCTCGCTCCTACCCAATATCTTAAATTACAGCTGCGTCCTTCCTAGTATTTTTAATTATTTCTGGGCCTTATCTAATACTGTTCCTTAAGTTCTGGCTACGTCGTAACTAATACTTCAGATTATAGCTGCTCTCTAGGTAATATCTTAAATTATAGCTGCGTCCGACCTTATACCTTTTAGCTGCGTCCGACCTAATACCTTATCGATGCTTTCTGCCCAATATCTCATAGTTGCGTCTTACCTACTATCTTAAATTATAGCCGCGCCCTAGCTGATATCTAGATTATAGTCGCGCACTAGCTAATATCTAAACTTTAGTTACGCCTTAGCTAATATCTAAATTACAGGTGCCCTTTAGCTAATATTAAAATTATAGCTACGTCCTCCCTTATATTTTGCAGTTGCGCCCTAACCTATTTCTTGAAATATAGTTGCGCCGTACCTAATAGGGGCCTATTTAATTATAGCTGCGCCCTACCTCATATAATGTTTTCTAGTTTCGTCCGGTTTACTGTCATAGGCCTACCTGCGATTTACTCAGTATATCAAAATATGTGCGTTTTACATATCTTTAATTATAGCCTCATCTCACTTGGTACCAAATATACAGCTACGTTCAACCAAAAAATTTTGAATTAATAGCTGTGTCCTGGCTTATATCTTTCATTACAGCTGCGCCTTAGCCTACATCTTGAATCGCAGTTGCGTCATAATATTAATCTTGCGATCAGCTGCGTTCTAGCTTAAGTATAATATTATAAGTATATAAATATATTAAGTAAATATAAAGTTATATCTCCGAACGGCTCCTAGGCCAAGCATAAAATCAGATCTAATCTTAACCATTACTCAAGAAATTACTAACAGCATTCTATTTTTTATATGACTGCAATTAAAACAATAACATTGTATCTGTCTGTCTGTCTCTCTCTCTTTTCTATAATATTTCTTAGTCTACCTAAAATATGCAAATCACCTTTCACCAAAGTTTTCCTTTTCCCACAAAAATTACCCATGCCGTCTCAATCTCAGAGCTTTCTACTTCTGCCTGAAATATCCATCTCTCCTTTTGTCCTCCAACTCACACCTAAAATTCCCCCGTCTGCTTCCAGTAATTATCCTTCTGTTGTCACATGAAGTTAGAGCAGCATCTTTATAATCATTAACCTGAAACTGTATTTGCTCTTTTTTAGTTACGCTCCTGGACCCGAAAACTGTTGCGTGATTGTGTATCCTAGAGTAAAATTGCTAACTGGTGTAGAACACATGTGCGCTTTAAGCCAGCAGCTAAGATACGTAAATACATAGATTAGTTAGACAGATACAAACACATATACTGCACAGGTCAGTGACACAGACAAATATCCACCTATACACATTCCTTCCTTCACTCATTCAATCCTTCATATATTCATTCATACGTACATTACTTTCTCAGTTCAGTTAAGTTTTACCAATAATCTCAAGCCTATAAATGTGTTCCAACAAGAACAATATGTATAGAAAAACACAAATGCATTCCATTCATAAATAAGCCATGACCTAAGAACTTACATTTACACTCAACGTCCTAGTAAATGATTGGAGATGTAGTAAAGTGTATTTAATGTCAGTCTGGTATTCATCTGTAGAACATAATGAAACTATAGTTGTATGATTTCGGGAAGTATGGAATTATTGCTGTATTATAAAGCACTTTAAAATATATGATATGTAGCTTTACGATGCCATAACCTTGGCATTAGGAAGAAATTTAGCAGAGCTGGGCAGCTATGAAAATTCATATGAAATTATAGCTCTGTGTTACCTCGACCTCGTTCTTACAGTTCTGTTACTATCCCCCTCCCCCCCTCCAAAAAAAATGTACTAACCATAGTAGCACGTCCCTGGAAAATTATATCAACTGGCGAACAGGAAGTAGCTAATTAATAAGCAGTTTTCTTATCTATATCAGTATCATCCCAACTACTTCATCCCATTGAGATTATTTTTAGCTTTATTCTTTCTATCTTTCAGCGATTTTACTCAGCTGAGGTAAAATTCCCAGGTCTGAATGGGCTACAGCCTATTTCAGTACATTCTATTCAGCCCCGTCATATCTTATCACTTTTTCTGGCTTCATCGAGACGATTTTTCCGGAGCTGCAGGAAAATACTAAGGTTTCTCCATGAGTCAGCATATGAATATCTTAAAGAGCAAAATATAAATCTGATTAATATTTGGCTGTCTCCTCTCTTAGTTTCCTTATCTACAAATTGCCAAATACCTAATCCCAGACTTCATTTAGGCTGGGCATGACTCTGTTCATCTCCTATCAGTCTTGGAACACCTTAAGACTCCTGTCCAGCCTATCCATCAGACTACCCATTTCCAGACGCCTGATACACGAGTTCATCCGCTGCGGCCATGACAAAACTGCCTGGTAGCTCCTCCATCACCAGTCATCTCCACTCCTCTCCTCCCCCTGCCAATCCAACCCGTCACCCCTCGCGTAGTCTTACACTATATATATTTTTTCCCATCTCGTTCTTGTTCCTCCTCTCCTCTCCTCTCATTCTCGAGTAAATGCAAAATTGGTGGGAAATTAAAGTCGAATGATATTTTGTCTATGATTATGAAAGTGACAACATCATAAACAATACCTTTTAAATACAACAATCAAATAACCATCAACTGTTTCCTTCAGAGATCTTTCATATTCTGCTGCCCATTACCTAGTATTAACCCTCTGACTAGTTGATTACTTTCAGCTCAAATAATAATCTTGCGTCAACATTAATGAAAAAAATGGGAAACTCCACAGAGCTTTAAAAAAGGATACTAGATTTTTTTTTTAAATCGAAAGGCTGGAGGGATTTCTCTCAGATGGACCAAAAAAAAAATAAATAAATAAAAGTCTGGTGTTGAACCAAGTAAATAATGAAATCCACAACAATGGAAAGACTAATTAAAATGATAAAGTTCCTCTTTTCTATAAAAAAAACTACTACTCCTCACATAGATTAAGAAAAAAAAAAAGCTGTCTTTTGATAAGTTTAATGAAAATCATCAGGCCCTCCTTCTTCCCACTCTAGTGTTCAAGCAGACATTAATGCTCTGCTCAGACAGATACACCAACTCTCTTCAGCACACATTTTTAAAAATAAATTTTGATTCATAGGTAGATAATAATCAGACCCTCCTACTTCCCACTCCAGTGTTCAAGCAGACATTAATGCTCTGCGCAGATAGGTAGGCTACACCAACTCTCTTTAGTACACATTTTCAAGATAAATTTTGATTCATGGGTAGGTAATAATACCTTTGATGCAAGAATCTCGGTATTAAAGTAGTGAATTACTGCATCAAGTTTCGGTCAGTCTATCTGTCTATCGTCCATCCGTCAACCCAGTCATCCATTAGTCATATCTGCACATCTGTTTATCTGTCTATCAATTTATCGTCTAAGTCCAGGATTCATCCAGGGGTGGCCGTGACAAAACTGTGGCTGGAAGTTCCTCTATCTCTACTCATCTCCATTCCTCCTCCTCCTCCCCTCTCTTGCTAGCCCCAGTCACCCTCCCTCATGTACTCTTTCCAATTTATCTCCCATCTCGTTTTGGGTTTTCCTCTCCTCATCCCTTTATCAACTTCGCTTCTATATGCTTTCCTTTTCAACCCATGCTCTCCAAACATCAGTACAAATCTATGTACAATATTTCCTGCTACGCACACCCCTTACCTAAACTTGACTATTTCTGCGTCGAGCACCTCGAACATTCAAGTTAACAATAGATGATTTTATTCAGCTGCTGAGTTTGAGTCACATAATCCTAAGAGTTATTACTGTTGCCATTAACCTTCTCATGCTCAAAACAGCTCTGGTATTCTGTCCCGGCTAATGTTAGACGATTTTATGCAGCAAAAGTCAGCCATAGGAGCCTGAGAGAGTTCGGTGGCCGTAATTTTTATATTATTCTTGGTACCCTCAGACAGTACGATTCGACTTAATGGGGACTTTCAAAACTAAAGCAGTTAAAAGTAGACTACGTTGCCTTCTTCCAAGCTGAACAAAATAAAGTCATTGTTTATGACCTCCCAAATATAGATAGATAGATAGATAGATAGACAGACAGACAAGACAGATTCTACGGCAGGAAAAATTACAGCCTGACAAATCATAGCTGGGTTCAGATTATAATTATAAAGATACACCAGCATCTTTGTTGCAATATGATGAAATTTACTCTCGCTTACCTTATACACAACTCAGCCTTTCTCACTTTAATAAAACTAAACAGTTCTACCTTATACCTGACTAACCACATAGCTTAATCTCATCATATACCTGGCTAAACCTCATTCTAAATCTTACCTAATTAAACTTAACTCATACTGATCTTATACCTGACTAAAGTTTATTGACTCTTACCTTATGTCTGGCAAAACCTAACAGACTCCTAATTAATACCTTGCTAACCTAATTCACTCCTACCTAGCACCTGTCTAACTATAACTCACGCCTAACTAAGCCTGACTAAACCTAACTCACCCAGAGTAGCACCCGACTAAACCTAATTCACTCCTGCCTGGTTCCTGAGTAAAGCTAACTCACACCTACCTGATACCTGACTTAATCTTTACCTAATACCAGTCTAAAACTAACCCACTCCAATCTTACCTCCGCCAACAGCAAGGAGGAAGGCAGCGTCCAAGCCCTTTCCCCACCAAAATATACCTCGCTGCGTCCTATCCAATACCTTACCAAAAATGCACCTCCTCTCTTGTTAGTACCTCACTTTCAATTCACCTCCCTGCCTCGTCTCTTACACATTTTCTGTTTATTCTTGCTGCCTCCAGGTATTTTTATTCGTTTTCTGCCAGACCTCTCGTTGTGAAAAGGTAAAAATTCTAATTATTACAGGTGCTCAGTTATTTTACCTTATTTGTGTTTATTATCTCTTCTTATCAGACTCTGGACACAGGCTAGAAATCCCGTCCTCCATATCCAGCAGTCCTTGTAAGACGCACAAGCAATGAATATGGGCCCTCCTTCAACCATAACCACATTGATTCTAATGCCCACTACCACTATTGTGTTATAGTAGGGAAATTGCTAACTTATCACAAGACGTGCATGCTTAATAAACACAATATATCATCATCAATATCCTAACCTTTCTTCCTTCCTGATGGTGGGTAGAGGCAGGGAATATATAATCATCATCATCATCAGCATCAGCATCATCTATATTTATTTGCACCCACGTAATTGTGGACTGAGGTACGAAACAGCTATACAAATATACAAAATCTGTCTCCACTCTTCACACAAATACTCTCAGTAGTGTCTTTACCACTGCATGACTAGTATGGCAGCTGTGATCAATTTATTATGTGTAAGATTGCAGTACCGTATTTTCACAAAGACAGTCCTTTCACTGGCATTTTCGGACTCGGACATATTTTCCCAGACGATTTTATTCAGCAGTTAAAATATTAAAATCGTGTTTATGCCAAGGTCTGGTGGAACTTACGCCTGTCTTCTCATCGTCGCCACATAGCTATGTCTTGTGTCTGGTTCATGTTTTCGTTGGTAAAGATAACCTCGTTACACCTCTTCGTTGGCGATTTATTATGCTTATTATAACTTCCTATTCTCCTTCATGGTATCGATGCAAACCATGTCAGTTATGAAGATGAAGAGGTGTAAGGGATTATCAAGATGTATTATGCAAAACGAATCACTCATGGAGAAGTGCTACGAAGTCTCTTATGCCAAACACGAATACGGCATAATATCATCTCATTCACTGTTACATGTCGCCCCTAATTTGATATTACTTTAGCTTTCGGGGTGCTGTTAGCAATCATAGCTGTCCTCTTAACGTCAAATTATCTAAAGGAAGAAGTACATCTCTGCTATTGTTTTAAAAGTGATTAATGTGTCAGAATATAATCATAGCATATAGTTGTGTCCTGGCTATTATCTTGATTTTTATAAGCTGTCTCCTGGTTATTTTCCTAAATTATAGCTTGGTCCTGGTTAATGTCATGAATTATAGCTGTTTGTCGAATATTTTTTCTTATAGCGGCGTCCTGGTTACTATACTGAATTATACCCTCATCCTGACTGTTAAATATTCTTGAATGATAGATGCGTGAGGATATTATCTTGAATTACATTTGTTTCTTGGCCATTACACCGATTTATAGCTTCGTCTGGACTGTTATCTCAAGTTAACGCTGAGCCTTGGCTTTTATTATAAATGATTACTCCCTGGTACTGCTTTAAATAATAGTTTTTGCCCTAACAATTACTATGCATTATAGTTATGGCTTTGATACTGCTGGAACCTTGAATCGTAACTGAATCCTCAATTGCTTTCAGTGAATGTGCATCCCATTTATTACCTAGAATATTAAACAGTTCAAATAATTACCTAAGCTTTCTGTTGCTTCTCAACTTCATTATCCTTTAATTATATTGTCTAGAAACGTAACAAATTCCCACAATTGCCTCTCACCTTATATGGTAGCCGCTCCTTGTCATTACAAAGAGCACTACTATAAATGGCATTATGTATATTATTGACAAAGTAATTTAGACGCTGCGATATTACGATTACTTAATATTATATACATGTTTTATGCTCACTACCAATAAAATGAGCATGTCCTAGCCGCCACCTTATGCTGTAGCTGTGTTTGCCCAGTACCTAATATTTTAGCTGATATTATAGCTGTGATCTGGATAGTACATAATATTATAGTTGATATGTACTGGATACTACCTAATATTATAGCTGATATATTTGTGTTTTGGCTACTATCTAATATTATTGAGGCTATAGGTGTGTTCTAGCCACTACCAATAAATAGCTGTGTTCTGGCCGTTACTTAAAACTGAATTTATAGCTATGCTCTTGTCACTACCCGATAACTATAACTGATATTATAGGTTTGTTCTACTATACCTAATAGACGATAATACAGCTGTTCCGGCCACAGCCCAAGTATTATGGCAGTGCTTTGGCTTCTGTCCATTATTATAAGTACAGTATATCCTGGCCACTACCTTATATTATATCAGTGTTCTGGCTACTTCCTAACATTATGGGTGTATCCTACTACTACCTAACATTCATAGCTTCATTCTGGCCACTGCCTGACATTAGAGCAGTATTTCGGCTACGACCAAATATTATAGCTGTGTTTTGGCTACTACTTGATATTACAGCTGATATTATAGGTGTGATCTGGCTGCAACTAAATATTATAGCGTAGTGTCCATTGATTCTGAGACCACGACAGAAATATTAGCGTTTTGTTAGTAGCTTGACAGTGATGCAGGACTTTTCTTGTACTCACGCTGCCATTAAACGATTTCATTCAAGTTAGGGACGACCTCTAATACTGATGAGAGTTAATGAAGGCTATATGTGACCTCACCTGTTTGAAACGCTTCCGAAGTGTATGAAATCGTTCAGGGATGGCGAGAAATAGAGGAGGGAGAGAGAGAGAGAGAGAGAGAGAGAGAGAGAAAGAGAGAGAATCATCGTAGTGAAGGGCTTAAAAACACTTCACTGACTCCTTCAATACGAGAGGTTTTTCCTAAGGTAACATAGTCATCTGGCGTTAGGTAAAATACTGTGAAAGAAAAGGTGTATGCATCATTCATACCGTAGTGTTTTTGCTGTGACAAGACTCCCAAACCTCTTAAGTCAGAGAAAGTTTCCAAGAAGAGAATATGTTCACATGGAGGAAGTTATTATCAAGTGAAGAAGATGCCCTGAACCGACCAAGATGAAAAACTCATATAGTTTATTCTTTCTACCTCCAGGAGATTTATTGACTGGAAGGAAACCGGAAGTGATGGAAACAGGCGCGCGCGCGCACACGCACACGCACACACACACACACACACACACACACACACACACACACACACACACACACACACACACACACACACACACACACACACACACACACACACACACACACACACACACACACACACACACACACACACACACAAAATAATCTCCATTAATTTCTTCAGTATTGCTACCTATTTTTTCTTGCTACCACCAGGCGATATATCTTTTAAGCGAAGAAGTAATCTCTTGCTCTATAATGGCTACCAGGGGATATCACAGCTGCATCCCAGCCATTATCTAACTAAAATTACATACCCCAAAATCTTTTAACTATCAGTCCCTCTCTCTGTCTATATATATCTATCTGTCAGTCTGTCTGGCTATCTCTAGTTATAAGTGGAGGGAAAAAATGCAAAAACTAGATATAACTACTCTCTGAAAATGACGGCGAGGAAAATCCGTAACTGCCGGCAACCATTTCCCGCTGCAAAGTTATAGTTGCTTTCAGCCCTCACTGCAACCTGGCCAATAACTGAAAACAATTATACTGTAGCCGCGTCCTAGCCCAAGCCTTCTACGTCCAGCGAGTCATACCAGCCTTATAAAACGCCAACAAATGCTATCGTACGTGGGTCGTGGGTTATTATGGGTAGGAAATTATAGGTGCAGTGTGATAGCGTTGTCGTTTTGTTACCTGGTCGAAATTATAGGTGACTGTCTTATAGCTGTGTATTTCCCGTTGATGGGACTTATAGGTGCCATATGTTCAGCATGTTCACATCACACTCGAGTCCCACAGATTATAGATGTGTTAAGTAATTATCTTTGTCTTATAATTGGATTGTTTTGAAATTGTAGCGGTGTCCTATAAGCCGCTTTACATTATAGTCAGGCTTTGGTCATTGCTAGATCGGCGTTGTAGTTACAGTATGCTGTAGGAATATCGTCACCCGGTCAGGATAATTACGGCTTTTTATTTTATTCTGCCTATCTCTGGGCGATTTTATTCAGCTATGGGATAGGCTTTTCGATGCAGAGGGGTCATACATATTTCATTAACCGCTTCACTACAAGGTGACGTTCCAAAGCTAATAAAATCGTTCGACAGTATCTGGAATCACAAAACTAAAAAAAAAAAAAAAAAAAGCCTCATAGTATAGCTGTGTTAAGTTATAGTCGTAACTTTATTGCAGCTACCTCTTTATTTTCTCATCGGCATTGTACCTGCATTATGTCTATCTCAGCCATACGTTTGCGAACGTGTCCTGCGTTTGTATCATACGTATTATATTCTTGAATTTTATTATATTCAAGATCTTTCACTGTGTCAGGGTTTGAAACAATATCCATTAATGCTTCAGTACAATGACTTTGTCTCTTATTGTATCATTAATACGGTTGGACGCTTACTTTTCATCTTATGACAGATTTCCTGTAGAGCAGGGGGTAAATTTAAAGCTGTCTTCATTACCTCTTTAAAATTATAACTGACTTCTTGTGCTATTATGATTAAGCTTCTGTTACCTTGGAAATGTTAATATTGTATGCATCATACATAAACACACACACACACACACACACACACACACACACACACACACACACACACACACACACATATATATATATATATATATATATCTATATATATATATAATAGGTGTGTGTGTGTGTGTGTGTGTGTGTGTGTGTGTAATTAGTCCACAAACCTCAGCGACAGAGATAAAACTGTACATGAGACTTTCAAAATTAATAGCTGCGTTCTGTTCCATCTTCGACTTATAGCTGCGTCTTCTTCATTATCTGATTAATATTATGGGCCCAATCACTACTGATCACTGCCTCATAGATGTGTCCCTTCTAAATTATGGTTGTGTCCAGTTTCTTTTAACCCTTCCAGTACGATTGACCTTTTTTTTTCAAAATTAATTTTTGTCGCTATATGATTTTATTCGAAGTTGAGAATAATTTTTACAGTGCAGGGATTGATGGAGGTAGTTTCTAACCCCTTAAATACCAAATATCTTTCTTAAATAACATCGCCAGGTAGTGGAGTACTGGTCACCGAACTGAAGGGGGTAAAACTTACAGCTTCGTATTTTGGTATTTCCTGATTTAAATTACAGGTGCTTCCTATAACTGTATAAGTCTTTTGCCCACTTCGTCACCAGTACTTGTCTGAAATTAGAGCTGTTCTAATATTATCCTACCCTTGTATTTATATCTTAATTTTAAGCTGATTGAAACTGTTCCTTTATCATCCTGTATCACTCATTTGTATTATACCAG
This sequence comes from Coenobita brevimanus, assembly GCF_032717465.1. Classification (NCBI taxonomy): domain Eukaryota; kingdom Metazoa; phylum Arthropoda; class Malacostraca; order Decapoda; family Coenobitidae; genus Coenobita; species Coenobita brevimanus. The sequence continues at coordinate 17,232,578 of NC_137047.1, forward strand.
AATCTTATCTGTAATTATAGTTGCGTTCTATCATTACCCTCGCCTCATAGCTGAGTCCTTGCAATTGCTTGCCTGAAATTACTGTATAGCTGCATTGTCATTACCTTAGCTCTTACAGTATAGTTGCACCCTTGCCACTAATTAACGGAAATATACCTGTCTGAATTTATAGCTATGCTCAGTTGCAAACTTTGTCTTACAGCTGCGTCTTAGCAAATACTCGTTTGATATTAAAGGAGTACCGCACTTATCTCAATTTTACAGCTGCACCCATGTCACTGATTATTTTATTAGTAAAATTGTAGCATTATTTCATTACCTTTTTGCCATATCTTAGACCTTGTGATTACTTGCCTGATATTACAGCTGCATTTTGTCTTCCTTAACCTTATTGACTGAACTATAACTAATTTACAATATAACTTCCTACTTTGTTGTATTTCTTGTGGCTGCGTCCTTGCAATTAGCTGTCTGATATTATAGCTGTGTTTTATAATTTTCTTAACCCATTCAGTGGATATGTATTTTTTAAATTTATTTTTGCTTTCTTCTTTTTATCTAGCTTTCCTTTACTGTGATGGAGTTAACAAGGGTACTATTTAATACTTTTCCGAGTTGAAAACTCTCACCAAAGTTGTGTAAAATCGTCGGATTATGGTAAGGATAATGGTGTGATACGACATCGAAAATGAGGGGTTAAACTGAAACAATAGATTGTTTCTTTCGGTATTTTAACCTTAAAAACTTATCATTATTTCTTGTCTCATATTAAAGCTACGTTCTGTCTGTTTTGGCCTTTCAGCTGTGCCCTTACGTTTATTAGGCTGATATTATAGCTCAGTGAAGTACTTGCTGTAATATATCATTATCTGAACTATATAGTTCTGAAAATATAGCGACACTGACATTATCTTCGCCTAATTGCTGTGTCTTCTGTATTACCGGTCCAGTAATATAGCTATTTTCTCTAATTTTCCGTGTCTTGACTGAAATTAAAGATAGAAGTATAAAATGAAGTATGATTATAATTGTGAAAGAGTTCAATCTACACGATGTCCCATACTTGTGAAATGGGAAAAATAATTAGTGCACAGTATAAGTTTATCCATCCATCTATCCATCCATCCATCCATCCATCCATCCATCCATCCATCTATCTGTCTGTCTATCTATCTATCTATCTGTTATTTTTCAGGCATAAAATGTTGACTGGGTGTCTCGTCTGTTTTTGTGTATTAGGAACAATAGTGAATAGACTGAGCACCGTCTGTGAATTAAAAAAAAAGAAAGAAAAAAAAAAAAGAGTATAGCTATTTTTTATGATTTTCCCTAAGATTTCAGGCTTTTGGGAAACCCCGTAAATAGTTCGTGGCGCATAATCGTAGGTGCATCCTTCAATTTACCTGGAGACTATCCGAAGAATTATAGTTCTTACTTCATCGTTCATTATGCTTGGAGAATATCCGCTGAACTACGGTCAAGTTATAATTGCATCCTTCATTATACCTAGAGAATATTTGTTGATTCACAGTTATCACCATTTTTAATACTGCACGAGCGTCCAATTAAACCCTTTCGTTGTTAGGGAAGCACTTTAAGTTTTACTCGGGTTAACACCAAATGATTTTGTTCAGTCGAAGAGAAACCCCAGCCGTCAAAGGCCTCAAAAATATTCCGATCAATCCTCTCTCGTTGCCATGGCGGCGCTCAGGTCTTTTACTCTGGGCAACACCGAGCGATTTTGTCCACGCGAGGCCAGTCCTACAAGTCAAAGGGTTTATTTATTATTCATCCAGTATTATACATGCGTTTGAAACTAATTCATCAGCTCCCACGGTCAATTTGGGTGTTTTATTCTCGACTAACGCCACACAGTCTTATTAAGCTTGGCGTAAGTAATAGGAGCCTGAGATACAGACACACATCACAGTTGCCCCTCTACCCTTCTTTATTCATACCTAAATAAACTTATACCTGTGAATTTGCTATTGTCCATTATTTTTATTACAACGCGAAATTACAGCTTCATCCCGGCAAGCAACTGAAACTATTATAGCGTCTTGGCTATTCCCACACCATGAAAGTACGAATCTGGCTATATCTGAAGTAACAACCATGGTTTATCAATGACCTGACCAAACTAGAATTGTTTCCTCTCCCACCTGCTTAACTAACTCAATCTCAAGACGTATGAGATTAATTTTGCTCTTTCCAGACGATTTTATTCGGTTTAAGATGGCTTTCGACCGACAGAGGTTAGAAGTAGTCTTCATTGCCTTCTCTACTTTGGAAGTCTTCTAGCCCGATAATACTGACTGGTAGTAGCAAGATTAAAGTAAAATAAACGTATTCAGACAAAAGAGGCAAACTGTTTCTGAATTCATGCTTTAGTCTGGGTCACAGCCGAGTCTTCCATTATACAGCCGGAATTATAGCAGTATTTATCATTAGGTAAGCTCATACTTAAGCTCTGTTTGTTAGGTAATATTAAATTTGTGTTCTTGTCACTGGTGGAATTTATACTGGAGTTTATTACACTGTTATGTGTATGTGTGTTCTAGCTATGGCGTGTCTAAAATCAAGACTGCTTCGAGACATTACCTAAAATCATATCAGTAGACCCATCAAATATCTAACCACTGCTTGTGTTATTGATGGGTCCAAGCCTTCACGTCAAATAATTATTCTGAGCTATAATCTAGCTATAATATTCGTCTTCATTATTATTTACCTGGAACTTCCGCTGTAACCTATCAGAGTTCCGAAAGAATCGTGATTTTGTGATTCCAAAAATTATGAAAATATGGTAGTCGCTTCTTACCTCTAAGCCTTAATAATCTCTCCATGTACGATGGCGTGTTTTTATATTTTATTCTTGCTTTTCCAGGTAATTTCTTCACTTTAGGGATTTCCCATAAGGAGAAATTAATGAGGGCTGTATCTAACCCGTCATGTTTGAAAAAATCTCAAAGGCTGAGTGAAATTGTCAAGAGGTGGCATGAATAAGCTAAAATATATGTCATCAGATTCATGGGTTAACAAGCAAGGTACCCCCTTACCGACTATTTAACATAAGGTTAATTCCTACTTATGATCTGATCACTATTTAATTAAGGAACGATGAGAAATGTGACTTTATTATTTGTTTTTGTTTTTAATTTGGTTATGGGTGACTCTATCCTGGCTGGTAACCATAAAGCCAAATTATGGCTCCTAGTGGTTTAGTGGGTAATTAGGGAGCTCCACTCGGATTGAGCCTATGTAGGTCTATTTCCAAGGGATGGTTGGGGTTTATTGTTCACGTAATGCCACTCAGGGACGAGTTAGGCTGGTCACTCTCATCTTAATGTAATGACCAATTTGCCAAGCCCCGGGTTCCTACGCTCCTCATGGGGTAACATAGGGTTGGATGATGGATGGATGGATGGTCAGCACCCTTTTTATGACTCTTTTCCTATTATCATATTCTGGCTTTTGTCCTCATTATGTACTAGTGAGAGCTGGATGGTAATTATAACACTTGTTACCTATTTTCTTATTGTGTAGCCACAATAAGGAAGCTTCTTTGGTATATGAGGTACGAAATTTGGGCATTATAAACAAATCTGTGACCTTTAAAAGTAGTTCAAGGTCTTTCATATTTGGAACATGTACTTAGATTAACCTAAGATACCTTCTTGTATAATATCAACAAGACCTAAAGACATAGATGTGGAAGAAATAAATAAAGCATGTGTATATTCTACATTTCTCAATAAATGGCTAACTGTATGCTTAACTGTAACCATATTCCTCTCAGATAATAAGAGAGTCCACAGCTGTATTTACCTCCGCCAACGAAGTTGGAGGAGGTTATGTATTCATCTATGTTTGTCTGTTTGTTTCTCTGTCCAAACGGTATCTCCAAAAGTTCTCAATAATTTTAATGATATTTTGTCGATGGGTGGCCCACGGGTCATGAAAAAATTGATTAAATTTTTTGGGCGGATCCGGATCCTATGTATCCCGCACAATATCTCCAAAAGTTCTCAGTGAATTTCAATAAAATTTTGTGGAGGAGTTGTTCATGGACCAAGGAACATTTGATTAAATTTTGGGACGGATCCGGATCCTATGCATTCCACACATTATCTCCACAGATCCGGATCCTCTTTAATGGCAGTGGCATTGGCGGAGGTATGCGCTTTCTAAGTGCCTTCTAGTTCTGTAAAGTTACAGTTTTACAGCTTTTGTGGTTTCCTCTAAAACGTGTTACAAAGAAAACACTGCGCATATTTGAATTCGGCACTTTCCACTAAGCTAAATGGCAAATTTTTAAGCCAAAATTCTCAGCAAACTTTTTTATAATAGGATTTTTAACCAGATAGCTGTATATCAATTGGTTTCTGAGATATTTCAAATTCAAATATGCAAATTTTGCACCATAAATGAGTATATGACCTTCAAAAATTGGTCAAGGTCATTTATATTTGGCACAAGTACTTGGGCTACCCTAGGGTATCCTCCTGTAAAATATCATCAGGATCTTAGAAAAAAAAGTGCAAAGAAAAATAATAATTACCAAAACAATAAGCTTCGCCATATATATGACGAAACTTGATTATTCTAGGTATTGTTCTGGCTTGTAAAGTCCTTCATGTCTTTTAACAGCAGATGATGTAATCCTAAATATCATGCAGCAAGTACTGTTTTTAAACAATCATGTGTACCATCCCTAACTTTCCTACCAAGCAATGTTCTGACTTCTGTTCATCCAACACTTAATCCCTTTATTTTTCTATCTTATATTTGCTATCACTGGACTATTTTACACAGTTCTGGGGTCTTCCCTTGTAGCAATGGGTTTATAAATGTCTCCTTTCATTTACCTAACTTCTGCTTGGTTTTATTCCAGCTGACGCCAAAATATTTTATTAAATCTATGCGAATCTTCTCGCTGAAAATTTGGTCAGACTGCTTCTCAAGGAATGCATACACATTACCGAAACTTCCCAGTACCAAAGCTTTCCTTAAATTTTTGCAGTGTTTTATCCATTTCTTATTGCAGGTACGCGTTTCACTGTGTGAAATATTATAAATAATATAGGACCAAATATACACAGGAAGAAAAGAATCAAATGTGGAGATGATAATATTATGCTCACTGTTCCCTCGTAAAGACTCGCCGCCATGATCATGGTTTTCGTGACATTGGTGCTTACAGGTCTAGTTTCGCAACACATATGTTGAAGCACCAGACCTCCTTAATGAGGTCTTACAAAGTTCTGCATGGGTAGTTTTCCTTTCCAATTGATTTCTATGCGAGGACACAATTTTCCTTTTATTCTTGCAACCACCACACGTTCAGCCTAAGAGAGGTTTTTCTTTGCCCGAGGTTAGATATAACCTTTTCAGTAACATTTGCATTGTGAAAATTCTCCCCTGAGCTGAATAAAATCATGAACAGGCAGCTAGAATGAAATAAAGAAGACATCGGAATATTGAAAGTGTTAGTCATAAGTGTTTATTTATACATACCAAATCGATTATATATATATATATATATATATATATATATATTATATATATATATATATATATATATATATATACTGATTGGATAATATAGTAGAATTTTAGGACGTATTATCTGCAAATTCGATGGCCAAGGAAGATGTGCTAGGAAGCCTCAAGCCCATCAAAATATAGCCCCTTCTCTTAACCTGTTCATTTTGATTCTTGTTACCACCAGGCTGTTAAATTCAACTTAGGAGGGACCTCAGTTTGCGAGTGTTGATCAAGGCTCCATCTCTACTGCAGTTCGAAAAATGACACATTTTACTGGATTTTCTTTGGTAACTCCAGACTGCTTTAATCAGCTCAAGAAAGTATCTCAGTAGGGAAGGGTCAATGAACGCTGTGCCTCCTCCCTCCAGTTCAAGAAAACTACCAAGCTGAATAAAACCCATGTATTGTTTAAAAGAATGTAATACGCGTCATCAAACTGAATTAATAAGCAGCGGAAATTTTCATACTAATATTATACTTTTTTACAGCCAATGCCTGGCGATTTTATTTTGCTACATAAATATCCTAAGCGGTGAACAGATAATTCTTCTTCCCCTTCGGTATCATTATGTTTTTTTTAAATATTATTTTCCTAACGTCAGACGTGTTAATCCACCTCATGTGAGACTTATTGCACTAAAATCTAATACTATTAGGCTTCTGTAGCTCACTCCCCGCTGAATAAAATCGTCTGGGAATAGCTGGGGATGAATACCAGATTTATTCCGACCATGAGAGGGTTAAGAACACCGCCTGTCCCTTTAAGCCTTCCAGCATGTACTCATAATCATTAAAGTAGATGTGTTCATACCTCTGTAACAGTCCTCCTCAGCTAAATAAATTCGACTGAATTTTACCTGAATCAAATACTCACGAAAATCCATGATAGTGAAAGGGTTAATTATGGTCGTTCTCAATCTTCCACGGCCAAAAATATCCTTCACCTCAATAAAGTAGTTTACTTGAAGCCTTATTATAATACCGAAATTCGATCATCATTGTCAGGGGCTTACGAGAACCTGTGAAAATGATGCACACATTATTATTATTATTATTATTAGGTACCGTAGAGTATTATAGGAATACACACAATACTCATGATAAATAAAGAGTTCAAATATATCTGAATAATTTCTTTTTTTTCCACACAACTGTAAATATAAGCTGGGAAATAAAAATGGCATATGAATCGAAATTAAAGATAAAAGGAACGTCTCAATAGAGCACATAGCCAATATCGCAGACTTACTATAGTTATCAAACTATATACTTGTTTATAATGAATTTCTATTTAGCCAAAAGAGGATATTCATAACCACACAACTGAAGTCCCATTCCGAGGATAATTTTATTTTGGTTAAGCTGTCCCAAGACGATTTTATTAACATTAAGATGAACTTCTTGAGTGAAGGGAATTGATTCAATGTTCTCCAACCCTTTCACTACCAGCGCGCTCTCGTAAGTTGAAAAAATAATCTAGTAGCAGCATGAAATGTATGTATAGAGTGCTTTTCTATGCGATGACTTCTTAATTTCCCTAAGTTACCACGAGACTGTTTTCTTTAGCTTGGAGGCAGACAGATGTTAGTGAAGGCGTCAGCACCAGTCTCAAATATCCCTTCACTACGATGACGTATTATACATTTTTCTTCCGATACTGTGACGTCTTTTTTTAGTTTACGGAAAACTCCTCGTAGTGAATAAGTCAGAAATGTCTCCAGTCACCCTTTCGCTCTGATGATGTATTTTATCTTACTCTGCTACCATTAGTGGCAGGCCTCTCGTACTATAGGGGGTTAATGAAAGGAAATAATGCGAGTATATACTAGCAATTTTCCTACTGTAATCTAAATTCATTCCCTCAAACCCCTCCCTCCTAAGACGTATATCTTTACTAATTCTGGCTACTTTAACACGTTTATATTCAAGTTGGGAAAGGCCTCTCGTAGTAAAGAGCTAATGAAAGCTAAATCCAACTTCTGCACCGTGAACGGTCTCTCTTTAATTGAATAAAAGCCTCCCAAAGTGGCAAAATGGAATAAAATGCAAAAAAATAAAAAAATAAAAAGGTTGCGGCAAAAATAAAATGAATATGGGGTTGGGTCTCTCAGGCGAATAAATTTGTTGCGAGAGAGCCAGAATAAAATCAGTTCTATCATCGCCGTGCAAGGGGCATAGGGATTATTTTCTACCCTTTTCAGTTGCTTTGGGATTCTTTCTCTCTGCTGAATAAAAATCGTTCGGAGATAGTGAGAATAGAATTTGAGATTCAGCACGGCAGTTGAAAAATTAACCGCCACTCTTAGCCCCTGCATTCAAGCTCTTTAGTTTTAATTTTTTTCCTTGCTACGCACAGACGATTTTATTCAGCAAGGGGAAGTCGTCTGAAAGTGAAGTGCTTGATGAGGGCTGTATTTCACCCCTTCATTTCGAACAGTCAGTTGTAAGATGGATAAAATCGTTTGGAGATGGAAAGAATAAACTAAAAGTACGTTGTCGAATCGAGGTTTTTTTCTCTTCAACCTGAGGACATATTTACTTTATCTTTTCTACCCTAAGACGATTTTATTCAGCTTAAGAGAGACTGTTCAAACTTAAAAAACAATGTAGAGCCTTCGTTATTTCCTTCACTACTCGGGTGATCTCGTCATCTGTTCATAAATGAACAGATAAATAAATAAATAAATAGATGAATATAGATAAATGAATAGACAAATAAATAAATCAACTAGTGGCAGCAAAAAAAAAAAATTAAAATAATATCCCCAGGTGGAAGTGGGTAAAATGAATGATGTACCTTCAAAAGTGATAAAATTTTAGCATGCGCTTAATATATCCTAACATGAAGCCCCTAACTAATTTCTTGCTATCTCCAGAGTCTTCGAAGTGTAAGGGTTAGAGATATCTTTTATTAATCGAAGAAATTTATCGTAGTGAAGGGGTTAGTCTTTCCTTGTTGTGTATAATGAGCCATCGTTATTTTGTGCAAGGAAAAATATCATGAATGAATATATACTCTCAAATTATAAGTCACTACTCTTATAAGACGTACTGCTGGTGTCAAAGTGTTTCCAATGTGCATAATTATAAATGATATACCGGTACCTTCTTCATCTTGCTTGTCTGTTTCTCCACATTTTGTCATTTCCCATTTTTGTTACGGCTTTTCATAATCATTTGCTTTTAATTGTTCATAGATATGCGGCTTTTGTGTATTTCTTTACAATTGTATACAACTCTGTAACCTGTGTGTCTGATGTTCATTTATTACTTTGCTGAACACTACAGCCTCTATGTATTTTTTTCATATATTACTGTGCCGGCTGGCTGTAAATTCTGTGCTTTTTACATATATATATATATATATATATATTTTTTTTTTCTGCTCGGGCATGTTTATTACCAAGCTGTATCTTCTTGTCCGTTCTTCTGTCCCCTCTGCTTCTCATATACCTCTCTGTAACATACAGTTTTTCCAACGGCTGTATCTATCTATGCATGTCTGTATCTATTTGTCATACACTTTTCTGCTGACAGAATCTATCGTTCTCTAAACTGTGTGTGTTCATAGATTTATATACGTCGGTTGTATCTTTCCTTCTCTGCCTTTGTATATCAATCTCAAAGTACTGTTGTTTATTAATTTGTTTAGCCTTAATAATATGTTGTTTACTAAAAAAAATCCGTTAATTTGCTTATTATAACCCTTTCTACACGATGACTTTTTTATTTTATTCTTGCTATGTCCAGACGATTTTAAATTCTTCGGTGTGAGTATTTCAGGTGATTGGATACAAGTGTTCTGTAAACCCAAGCCTGCGACAGAATCCCTCCAGAACTGTCCCAAACTCCATTCTGACTCCCGCACAAGTCCACACGAAGTTCAGAGACACCAAGAGTTAAACCACGTCTGTCTTAGAACATCAAAAAATCTGACAATGGATTTCTGAAGACTATTTGATACCTAACTTGAATGTTTATTTCAGGTAATTATTCGTGTCCTCTGTACAAGGCTTATTTTTTATGCTACCTATTGCTTCCCCCGATGATTATAAATGTTAGGAAGGAAGCCTGGCTGTGAAGGGGTTAGGATATTAATTAAATATTGTATAAAATAAGTATTGCTGCCGCCAAACGATTTTCTTCAGTTAAAGAATGTCCTTTTGTAGTGAAGAAGTGAAAGACATACGTATCAGTAATTCCTCTTTGAATTTAATAACTATGTATATATGCTCTGGATAGTGAATGTATGGGGAGTTGTAGGGAAGGACAAATAAAACACACACCCCTTGTTTTAAAGCAGATGTAGCGTACGATGCCCTTGTAATTACAGGATATCTTTAAGTGAGTTTAATCATGAGTGTAGCGGTGTGTGTGTGTGTGTGTGTGTGTGTGTGTGTGTGTGTGTGTGTGTGTGTGTGTGTGTGTGTGTGTGTGTGAGAGAGAGAGAGAGAGAGAGAGAGAGAGAGAGAGAAATGAGAAGAGTAGAGAAGAGAAAAGGGAAAAGAAGAGACGAAGAGAGAAGAGTATAGAAGAGAAGAGAGGAGAGGAGAAGAGAGGAGAAGAAGGGAGGGAAGAAAGGAAAGGAAAGGAAAGGAAAGGAAAGGAAAGGAGAGGAGAGGAGAGGAGAGAGGAGAGGGGAGAATAGAGGAGAGGAGGGAGAGAGAGAGAGAGAGAGAGAGACAGTGTGAATGAATGAGTGGGTAAGTGCGTGCTGATAAGAAATTGAGCAAGAACAAGGAAACAGACAGGAAAACAGTGTAGACAAGAAGTCAGTGCCCAAGTGTTGGTACCATTACTTTTTTTCTTTTCCCGGGTTACACTGAAGATAATAATTCCCTTGAGAATAAATTTACGTTAAAGATGATATTTTCAAGAGAAGTTACTTTAAAGAATATATTTTTCGAGGTATGTCAAAGAATGTATTCCTTATTAGCTAAATTTAGGTTGAAAAATCTAATGTCTTTTACCTTTTGGTTGTGAGGTGTTTCTCTGAGCTGAATAAAATTATCTGCATTCCTGTATCTAAATAAAAAATCATCTGACATTATCCCAGATAAAAGACAAAGTTCCTATATCCCAGCAAAAAGGTTGAAGCTGCTGATATTTTAGATAATATGCTTAATAAGGATTGATATTAGGCTCGACTATTAGTTCTTAACCTGAACACTAAGATGGCTCCTCATTAAACGGAAAACAGTCACCTGGCCCTCGAAATAAAAATCCCTCGCACGGAAGGCTTTAACAAATTTAGGCTGGTTAGAGCTTGTGCCATATCATTTCTGCTACGGACGATTTGATTAAGCTTTTTCAAAATCGTGTTCTGTGTATTAACGAAGATTAAAATTATGCTCTCCAGATCGAAAAATCTCCTCTATTCTGGGTAGGATTTAATCTGAGTAGAGTTTAATCGTTATTGTTTTCTAATCCGTTCCCTGCGCTTTTTCTCATATAAGTCGAAAAACGCGTCTGTCTGTAGCGGTATTGCAATAAAGATATCACACATTAAGCGGTTCACCCTCTGACTGCAAGGTTTAATCTCAGCTGAAGACAATCGTCTGGCATTCTAAAAAAAATAAATAAATAAATAAATAAATAAAAATCTAAGTTGGTCCATAGCAGAGAAGAGGTAATGAAAGTGGTAGTTAATTTTCTGTCTGACTGCATTTCTCTAAACTAAAGAAAAGAAAAAGAAAATTAGGAATTATCTTGAAACATACCTAGCAACACCCATTGTAGCGAAGTATTAGCCCTTTCAGTCCCATGACGTGTTTTTTATTTTCTACTTATCATCAGACGGTTTTATTCAAGTTAGGATGGACCTCTCGTGGTAAAGGGGCTAAAGAAGGCTATCTCTAACCCATCATGTTCGAAATGGCTATCCTAAGCTGAACAAAATCGTCTTAAGTTAGCAAGATAAAATAACGAAATACATTATCGGATGGAAGAGGTTATTATGGATTTTTTTTTTTTTACCCTTCATCTGTCACCATTATCCTCAGATGAAGAAAATACATCAGATTGAAGGGGTTAATATACTGATTTTTTTTTCTTTTACATTTCAACCCCCGTCATTACTCTCAGCTGAAGAAAATCGTCTATTACAACCTGGAAAACGTACTTCAGTGCGGTCATCGTAGATAAGATACTAGCAGATATTCGATATTTACTTATTTATTTACTTTTTTTTTGCCATTTGATCATCTGACTTCTATGATTTCTCTTGGTCGAACAAAAACGCCTGGTGGAAATCGGAACAAAATACATATGTTAGTCCACAGCAGCGAAAGAGTTTATCGAGATCAATTTTTTTTTTTTACCCCTCACTCCTACGACATTTCTTAAAGTCATTCTTGCTACTTTCAGATCTGTTATTCAGAGTAGGGGAGAGTTTGAACTGTAGGAGTTAGATATATGCTTATTCAGTCCCATCACCATTACAGGTGAAAGAAATCGTTTAATAAAATCATCTGGTGGTATTCTGATACCTGTTCACTGGCAGCATTACAATCATTCGAACCAAAATACCAAAAGTATGTCATAGCAGTGATTAAGAGAGATACTTTTATCTGTGCCATTGCTAGGATTATTCTCAATAGAATACAGTTGTTGGCCACCCATTTTGGGATTAAGGCGTCTGCCAACAGGTGGATAGGCGGACAGACAGATAGACAGACAGACAGACAGACATGGACAGATAGATAGATATCAGGTGCTGGCCTGAAGAAGATACTTGAAAACGACCAAAACACCTAAAATGTTAACAGCGATAGCTTTGAATCCTTGGACTTTTAGGACTTCTTTCGGTTGCTTAAAATCGTCCGGTGTCAGCCTGAACAAAATAACCAAGCAAATTCACAGGAGCAAATGGTTAACCAGGCCACCCATTACCCCTTGAACTTTTTCACTTCGATGCTGTATTTTACATTTTATCCTAGCAAACCCTTAAAGATTTTATTCAGCTTAACACTGACACTGGAATCTCAGGGGTTTGATACAGCCTTAATCAATCCCCTCACTACTGAAGATATTAAAAGGTAGGTAAAAATCGTTTAGAAGCTGCAAGATTGTAAATTTAAATACACCCTGGAATTGAAAGTGTTACTTGTCTCCATACCACACAATGAGTGACTTTACCTCAGAGTAAGCTGAGTTAAGGCGATACCTCCTCAGGCCAACAACGTGCCATTTTATTTCATTCTTGCCACCTTCAGATAATTTCATATAGTTTAAGAGAGACTTTTCGAGCTTCGAGGCTTAGACAGAGTTTCCACAAAGCCTCACAGCGTAAGGAGTCTCTCTTAGTATGAAGAATATTGTTTGGAGGCAGCTGGAATAAACAACAAAATAATGAATTCCTTTGGTGCATGAGAATATTTACTGTAATTTGAACTCAGTCTGTCACTAAGATATCGCCACCTATAGCATATTCTCATTACCTTCTGGACGATTTTAGTCAGCTCAGGAAGGATTTCTGCGGCAAAAGACCCTAAGAGAACTCCTATTAACCCTTTAAATTATTGGGATATCTCAGGCCTACTAAAGTCGTGTGCAGGTAGCAAGAATATAATAAAAGATATCATCGCCTAGAGAGAGTTTGAATAAAAAGGTGTATGTACCGCTGATTAGTATTTTTCCTCAGTGAATGCAGCGTGAAAATAAAATACGGTGCTTATTTATATTTTCCTCAAGAGAATGAATTGAGGAGGCTAATGTGATGTTAAGTATTCGGTTCTTCTTTTACTGAGTGAAGTGTGAAAGGTTTTGGATGAAAATGAAGTGTGATTTTTTTTTGGCGATGGTAGTGTTAGGGGTTTTGCATAGGATTACTCTCTTCTGATGAATTTAAGGTGATGGATTTCGCATAAGAGGGTTGAGGAGCACAGGACGGCGACTGTGAATGAAGAGACAAATATTGCATAAGAAAGGGTATGCTTTTATTTCATACGGATTTTGTTGTTGGATTTTGTACAGGACTGTGATTGTTGAAAAATAAAACTTTTCTGTCGTTACTGAAGTGTGCGGGTTTTGCATGAATAGATTTTTTTTTTTTTTTTTTGTAGAAAGTAGTTGGAGACATTGCTGAAAATATGATGTTATTTGCACAATTCTCTGGAGCATGTTATGTGACAGATTTTGCATGAAAGCATGATGGCGATGCTGAGAAGTTCGTTTTTCCTCTGATGAATATTATTTGAGAGATTTTGCATACGCACAGTGAATGAATGTGATGTTTATTTGCATGCTACTCGTGTGAATGTATAAGAATTTTGCGTGATGAATTGAATGTAAGGCCTATCAACTCCTTCACTACGAGAAGTTCCTCCTTATTTAAATACATTCCTCTGAGGGTAGGAAGTAGTAAATAACAGGAGGCGTCATTTTTTCACACTGTTATTAGAGTTTGCTTCTAATTTCTTCACTGCCAAAGGCTTCTCAGTTTGAATAAAATTTTCTGGCAAGAATATAATATGAAAGACGTAATGTTGTCGAAGATAGTTTCCTCATGTGAATGTAAAAAAAGATTTTGCATGATAAAATTAGCGTATTTTCTGTGAGTATTTTCCTTTACTGAATATTGAGTGGAGACTTTGGATGGATAATGAATGTAATGTTTTTGTTTTTTCTCAACCGAATAATTAAAGAGTAAACAGTCTGAAGGAGTAGCTGTATATTTCCATTTTCTTTTCTCTCTGGTGAAGATCCTGCTGGCGTAGGTCGTGCTTAGGCTTTTTCTTGAGAAGGTGATGTATGTTGAATGGTTTTCCCACTGACAGAATGTTGTGAAGTATATTGCATGAAACTCTGACCAACGAAAAATTTTGCTTGTGAAGGTAGGTAATTTTCCTATAGTAAATGTAATGTGAAGTATTTTCCAGGCAAATGTTATGATTTTTATAATTTCCTCTGACAAGTGTAGCAAGACAATTTGCATGACAAGGTGAATACAGTGTTTATTGCAACAACTGTTTCTAATTTTTCACTTAAGGTAAGCTTGATAAGGAATTTTTCTATGATGATATTAGGATACTGTTGGTCCCGATTGCTATTAATGTTTTTCCGTAGCGAGTGTAGTGGGAGACTGCTTGAAGGTAAAAAGTGTTTATTCAGTAAATGTGGTGCAAAACGATCCATGAGAAAGCTACATGAAGGGAAAGATGTGAATTTCCTTGGGCGAATGTTAAGGGAAATTGCATCAGAAGGTAATTTCGATATTTTTCTTCCCATGAAGTAGGCATAAAAATTGAAAGTTTCATGTTAATATGTTTACACACACACACACACACACACACACAATTGTATCTTCTAAACATGTGGAATGTAAATATATTAAGAATACTGATGTAGACTTAAGAACGCTCACGTTTGTTTCATCATTTGTAATAGAATTCTCTGTCTTGATGTATAAATTTATACATATTTTAGATGCATGTATTAGAACAATACTAAACTTTCAAACTGCCTACATATGTAAGGAAAATTAATACACTGAAATAATACGTTGTTTTTGGGTTAACTTAGTAGATACATCATGACCTTAACCTCTTCATTATGAGGGCTTTTTCCTATTCTGTAGTAGATCGTGTGGTGGCTATATTAACAATAAAAATGACAATATTGAACTGAAGGAGTAAAAAAAGGTTATTTCAAACTCCTTCACGAAGACTGGTCTCCCGAAAGGTGGATGAAATCGTCTGGTGGCGGCAAGAATAAAATGAAAATGTCATCGTACGTCATAAGAAGAAGAAATAAAGTAATTTCACAGTTCCGTAATGATATGATCCACGTATGCCACTCCTTATTGTATCAAGCATAATATCAACTAGCGTAACTCTGCAGACATCGTAGGACCTCAGAAGAGCTACGCGATAATAAATTATGTGGAGCCTATGAACTATACTGTAGTCTTTCACATGCTTTTGTTCTCGGTGTATAGTGAACAGTGTACGAGTATATTATATATATATATATATATATATATATATATATATATATATATATATATATATATATATATATATAATTCAGATACACTATCGTTTAATGAAAATAGTATAAAAAGTATGGACAAAGTAAAACTCATGCACGAGAAATTATTATCGCCGTTAAGCAGTTACCGGTACCAGTAATACGAATCACAGGGTTAGGTACTTATGCGAAATATGTATTCGCATAATGCCAGAAGAAAGTAAAAGCCTGTTAGGTTAAGTAACTTTACCCTATATGCAAGATACACAAGTCTCTCATCTTCTTTGTTTTTCACTCCAGTAAACCTTATTATTATATCGATGCCTCGCCTGGAGACAGTTGTTTTGATTATTCCATAGAAGCTTTAATGCAGCTATAAAACACACATACAAAATACGGCTGTGAAATATTTATGTATTTGCACTGGGTGAACATTTTCCTTTTAACATATGATCGACTCATATTAATTTTCTCTAGGATAATGTGACTTTTCTTCAGCTGAAAAAACTCCTAGCACTTAGCAGATTTATGTACCAGCATTATAAAGGTACACGCTTTTTAGAAGAAAAATTATGTAGGTGTCTATTATTATAAATATTGTAAGTTGTGCCAAAATAATTTTCTCTCATGGCCTGTGGCTTACTCAAAAGAATCTATCTGTCTATATATCTATATATCAATAGTCAGTACAAGGACAAATCTATCACGTGTTTGTTATGGCCAAAATCCTATCTATCCATCGATCGCCAGAGGTCGAATCCCAGAGGTCTTATAGGGTAACACCGACAAAAAGTTTCCAAACCAGTAATGTATAAGTGTTCAGATGCAGGTGCTTTTTCACTCAGTACTCTGATGATAGTTTCTCCATCTCTGTGAATTACTCTTTCTGGAGTCTGTCTCCCGTTTCCATGATAGTAAGAAATATGATGATTATGGTCAGAAGGAAGATAATGGTCGATGTTGCTGCTGCTGCTGCTGATGATGATGATGATGTCCAGCCACCATCATATATCATACATAAGCCAACCCTGAGTAGCGTCACACATGGTTCCACTCTGACAGCTGGCGCTTCTCTGTCATCATCATCGTCATCATTATTATCGTCATCATCCTAACTTCGTTCTACAGTTTCAAATCTGGAAGTGGTAGGATCCTGAAGCAAGAAAAAGGAAAAACAATAGTAGGAAAACTATTATTTTAGTGCCTAGTGAAGATAATTCATATCTCGAGTCATGATTCTGGTATATTTGTTAATCACCTCGATATAACTGCTTCGTAAATATCTGACTTTGTGGTGCTTATTTATTACTGCATTTGAGGTAACTTCAAGCTACTTCAAGATGCTCATCAAACCCACAGCAGATTAGAAGTTAAATCCCACTGTATTAAAGCTGTGGCCGTGAAAGAGGAAAAAAAAATATCGTATTGCGCAGGACGATTTTGTTCAGCTGAAGAGCCCCCCCTCAATGACAGTTTAAGTATACACACAGACTTGATTAAACCAGTTCTTAGCATTAGTAAGTTTCCTAGAGTCAAAAGGCCATGAACTCCTTCATTCCGATGACGTGTTTCTTCTGTGTTACAGTTTTAACCAGGCGCTTTTATTCAGCTTAGATCAGATTGTCGAGGGATTAGTTAATGGAGTCCTTCTAACCCCGTCAGTGCTAGTGGTCTCCCCAAAGCTTAGTCAGATCGTGTGGTGGCAGCAAGAAAATAAAGATAACACTCGTATTATTTGGATTAATCACAACACAGTATACCGCGATGGCCCTCACTAGTGTATCCTCCAAGCAGGAACTTAATATAATAAGAAATAAGAGTAAGAGATCTGCACTTTTAAAGCAAACATGCTTTCCTCCTTTTAAAATTTTCTAAGAGTTTTCATGTACATGTAAATTCAGATAAGATTTGATATTTTTAAAACATAAATTATGGCATAATTCACTAATTATAACTTAGGAATCTTGTCACGTCTAAACCCTTCACTTCTGTAGTTTCTCATTATCTGTTCAGTACATATACATAAATATACAATGTGCAGTACACATACCCGACATAATTTGCAGTGTATGTGATATATGAAGCAAATATCATGACAGATAATTGTATGACTTAAGCAAAATCTCGGCTGCCTAATCCTTCTCGGAATGTTATCGCAAGATGCAAAACAGTAACAAAAAATCATCCTCGGTGTGTACTGCGGGAAAGATAAGGTCTAGATTAATGTTTATTTACCGTACAAGGGCCATTAAGGCAGTTATTAAATTTTGCAAAGTCTCGGTATCCCCCCAGAATACGGCACAGAACCGCCGAATTCGTGTGTAGGATCCTGATGAAGATGTATGAGTGGCTGAGTACTTCCTGTTAGTGTGCTCGTCCCCGAAAGAGAAAGAACAGAAATGCATTTACATACACAAAGAACTTCGCAGAGCATTTTGCAACGACTACGAATATAAGTTTATACTCAATTTAGGAAGATTTCAAGCTACGACGACGATCATAATTCAGTGTCTCGAAACTGAATATTCCCGAAAGTTGTGAAAAATGAAGTCTGAAACAATACTAATATATATATATATATATATATATATATATATATATATATATATATATATATATATATATATATATGTATATTGCATACTACATATCCATTGCCAAACAGAATCAATAATCCCAGAGTACATGCACTGACCACGACATAAATGTCTCCAAAGTCCTTTTTTTTTTTTTTATTTTTTTTTTAACAGTATAAAAATTTGGTGTAATTCTATACACCGGAAAAAAAAGGAAAATTATCTCATTAATCCTAATAAGAGGCGAAACCAAAGCACAAGTCTGCGCGTATTCGGTATACAGATCTTCAAAAAGAAAAAAAAATACAGAAATTATTATGTACAGGTCACAGTTTGGGGTAAATATTAATACTTATCAACGCCAAGCAGTTTCAGAGTGAGGGAGTGAATGAAGATGAGCGTACGAGAGACTGAAGGAGTAAAGAGAGGAGGGAAGGAGGGAAGAGAGCAGGGAGGGAAGAGAGAAGAGGGAAGGGAGGGAAAAGAAATGAAGGGAGGAAGAGAGAAGGGAGGGGAAGATGAGAAGAAAGGAGGGAAGACAGAAGGGGGGAAGAGAGGAGAGGGGAGGGAGGAAAAGAGAGGGAGTTGGGAAGAACGAAAGAGGAAGGGGGGAAGAGAGGAAAGGGGAGGTAAGAAAGAGAAGGAGAGGGGGGGAGGTAACACATCAGGGAAGAGGGAGCGAGAGGAAGCGCGTAAGAATGTAGGGTGGGGCATAAGCATGCAGGGGCATGGGGGTAGGGAGACACCGACCAGCGGAGAGCTTATTACGTAGAGTTTGAGAGAGAGAGAGAGAGACAGAGACAGAGAGAGTACTTAGTCTCAACAGCTGCGTAGTATGTCAAGGTTAATTAAGATATACAGCTAAGCGGGTTAAGAGGTCGGAGAATTAGGAACAAATTTTTAATCCCCCTTCAGTACACAGAATTTCGTTTGCCTTTATCTTGCCACATCTAGACAGAGAGACTTTTCTTCATGAGGGCAGTAGAAACTAACTTCATTAACCCCTTCTGTATGATGACCTACTCCTTATTTTATGCTTTCCATTGTCAAGCGATTTTACTCAGTTTGGTGGAGACTTGTCGTTGTGAAGGAGGTTAAACAAAATATGAGTGAAAAGCAAAAGCGAATACAGAAAAGCAGAGGAGAAGAAAGGCAAAAAAAAATGGTAAGTAGACTGCACAGGAAGCGAATGAACTCATTAAGGACGAAAGGCCACTCCGAAGATGAGTGAAATATTTTGTCGGTAGCAGAAAAAACAAGCGAGACTTGTACTGTCGCCAAAAGGTTTGTGGAGACTGCTTTAAACTTAGGCAACGAGAGAGCCCTTCTAAGCTCAGTAAAATTTGCTGTAGCATGAACACCCAGTTACGATTTCTGCAGATATCAGAAGATATGAAATAATGTGTAGGTACCAGCCAAAAAAAAAAAAAAAAGCATAAAATAAAAAAGAGTATTTTACAATTATTATTTATTTGCAGATATTTCAGAGGACGACTAATAACTGCACATAATACAATGGTTGGTGTATTTATTGCGAGATTTAGTAAGGAATACCTGGACTGTCAGGTTTATATGAAAATGAAAATGTTCCTGCTTGCAAATATTTATGGCAGAGGAAAATGTAGGGAAAGCTTGGTAAGTGAGGTGATGATCATCATCATTATAATCATCATCATCATCATTATCATCATCATCATCATCGACACATGTGATTGTCTAATGTTGCAGTGTATCATCTAGCTTTCTTTCCTCCGATCTATTAGTTAATCTGAAACTGATACTGGCATGTTGTGCAAATACAACACTTTTTGTGTTTCTTGCCTTTGCCTTTCCAGTCACCTGAATATGTTAATCTATACGTCATGAGAAAATAGCATGGTCTTATTTTAAAGTAAGTGCTCAGTCACTTCTGACCCGAGACGTCATTCATATTTTACTCCAGCTGCTACAGGCGATACTTTTTCCACCTGAAGAAAGCATCCTACCAGACGGGAAGCAAATGAAGCCTGTGTGTAACTTCTCCAGTTCGAAAAGCCTATCCAAGTTGAGTAAAATTGTCTGGAGGCAGTTAGAACAAATTTTAGAAAAACTGTTATCGAGCTGAATGGACAAACAATTGTTGTAATCACTGAAACCTGATAAAAGATAAATACAAATATGATAATGGATAGAAATTTAATGATAAAATTTTTCTCTTGGCCTTGTCAGTTCTTCTGTACTAAGACGTCTTTTTCAGTTTTAATATCACTACCGCCTGACGATTTTATTTGCTTTGGGAAGTGGGAAAAAAAGCGTTATACAGTCAAGACTACCACGATTCATCCTTGGGGACCTCTCCGAGACTGAATAAAATCGTATGGTGGTAGCAAGTATAAATATAAGAGTGACATATGACTGAAGGTGTTAGTGATCTGAATTTTCCAACGATCGTTATCCTTAAGTTTAGCTATGTTGATTAAAATACTACTGTTTTTGCTTAGTATGTTAGCAGTCCTTTTGTAGCTTAAGTCATGTTAATATTAATATCTTTAATGGAAACAAAAGGTACTATGCATAATTTAAGTTAACATTAAGCCAGTTATATTTAGTACACGAGTTCTTCCGTAATTCATTACCTCTCTGATATGCAGTACCAAGTGTATCTGGTCTCACAGGGAAGAATTTTTTTTTTTAATCCCCTTCAATTCGGTGATGTATTTTTAGCTATTTACCTAAGCCACCGAAGATGGAGGTTATGTGTTCACCTGTGTGTCTGTTTGTCCACATGATATCTCCAAAAGTTCTCAGTGAATTTCAATGAAATTTTGTGGAAGAGTGGGCCATGGGCCAAGAAAGAGTTGATTAAATTTGGGGGCTGATCCGGATCCGGTGAATAATATCTCCAAAAGTTCTCAATGAATTTCAACAAAATTTTGTGGAAGAGTGGGCCATGGGTCATGGAACAATTTGGGGCAGATCCGGATCCTATGTATTCCACATAATATCTCCACGGATTCGGATCCGGATCCTTTTTAATGGCAATGACACTGGTGGAGGTATGCGCTCTCTGGGTACTTTCTAGTTCTTGCTGCCTTCAGACGTACTGGATATATTAAGCTTAGGGAGTCAGACTGTGAAAGGGTTTGGAGGCCGGTTCTAACCCCTCACTGCAGGTTAATTCCCTCATATTTAACAAAAATCATCGGGAGGTTGAAGGAGTTGAAAAAAAGGAAAGTAAGATGGAAGGTGTTAAACAAAACATTTGCATAAATAACGAAACACACTAATCTTTAAATGATGATACAACACACTGTCTGGTTCGATAAGACACTATTTTATCCAGTACTGTGACTGATACTTAGCCAACTGACGCCAAGAGGCTTCTTGTTATTCTCAGACAGGAATTATATATATATATATATATATATATATATATATATATATATATATATATATATATATATATATATATATATATATATATATATATATATGCTAAAATTCATGAAATAAAAAAATAGTGACAATTCTGTTATAACTACTTATAAATAAGTACATAAACATTATCCGTGCAAAAAGAGATAATCGGAAAATGCAGTATAAATTATTATTAGTAAACAAGGACAGCAACTAATAAATGAAACTACTTCTTTATTTCAAGAACAAAACAGATGAATGATGTAAAAGCTCCTTCTGCCAAACTATTTGGTGAAAAAAAAATAAAACTTAAAACTTTTTCCAGTAAATTTTTAGAAGTAACCAACGTTTTCTTTTATAATTATTTTTATGTTTTCCAATGCAAAATACTGTGCTTTAATTAGTTTTGACCTTCATTTTGGGGGGGAAAATCCCCTTTTTGGAATTTTGAGTAAGATTTCCAAAAGAGGGTTTATTCCCCAAAATCAAGATCAAAAATTAATTAAAAACACACCATTTTGCATTAAACGAACCCAAACGAACAACCTAACCTAACCTAACCTAACCTAGGCCTAACCTAGGGCCTGACATAAGACTGAGTGCACACGCCTGCACCAGCCAATATGGCGAGACATTCATCCACTACTGAGCGATAGCCTAACCTAAGTTACTATATGACTACCCCTACAGAATTTGCTCCCCCAACTCAAACTAGGCTTAAAAGGTAAGTCTTAGTTAGAATAGTTCAGGGACGTAATATAATGAAAATTGGTAACGTTGCTTACAACTAAAGTTATACTCTTTTTCCTAAAAGAGGGAGGTCTATAAATTACCTATTTTATATCTGTGACCTTTAAGAAATTGCTCATCACTGTAACCGATACTGGAATGTATGTTCAATAACAGTTTAGTAAGATATATATATATATATATATATATATATATATATATATATATATATATATATATATATATATATATATATATATATCAGTATTCATATATATGTGTATAAACTCGTATATTATATACTGTTACAAAAATAATGCAGTCAATAAATACTGAGTAAAGGGAAGTTGTAAATCATGAGATATAACGAAAGTACAAACACAGCAACCAGCAGAGGTGTCCGTCAAGCATAGTACATTTTGCGGGATGTTATAACGCCATCAGAGTAAAGATATGCAGGGCTATGTGTGTGCAGCAGCGTTTATCACCAGCACCAGCAGGAGGCAGGGATCAGCCATGACGCAGTGAAACCAGCCACACCGCCACCTAGCTAGACCTCTCTCACTCACTCTCTCACTCCGATAGCGTAAAATATCCCAGGGCCTCCGCTAATACATCTCCGGGGGCGTCGTGTCGTGGCAGCCAATACGTTATGCTTTCGTTACATTTAATGGCTGGAGGTGGAGGAGGAGGAGGGACGAAGGAAGGAAGAGGAGAAGGAAGAGGTGGAGGAAGAAGAAGGACGAGCGTGCCACTCCCTCGCCTCAAGATTACTCGCCACTGGTATAAATCATCAGCCAGCGTCTTGTCCTTCCCTCCCTGCTTGCCCTCCCTCCCTAACCCCGCTTCTCATGAGTGCCATCAGTCGCTCGAGGCCGCATATTATCTCCACACTTGGCACTACCATCACCTACCTCCCCTATCGCTCTCTCTGTCTCTCCCCCTCTCCTTAAACCTCCTACCCTCCCCTCCGCTCCCCCCCCCTCTCTTTAGCTAGATCCTGTGCCCTCTCCCCCTCTCTCTCACTCTCTCTCACTCACCCTCCCTTCGACCGCAGTTCCCCCCCTTTCAACTCCCCCCTCACCCCAACGAACCCCTTCTTCCCTCCCTCCAGCCCCCCTTTCATACCAGCCCCATCAAAAGGATCACTCCCCACCCCTCTCTCTCTCTCTCTCACATCCTCTCACTCACTCGCGCTCTCCCTCTCTTTCTCACTAAGCATGCGTCGTGCATTTGGCAGCGACGCAAACGGCAAGAGGAAGAGAAGCAGGAGTGAGAGAGGAGGAGGAGGAGGCGGGAAAGAGAGGAGGGAGAGGGAGGGGGGGGGGAAGAGGGAGAGCAGGGAAGAGGGAGGGAGGGAGGAGAGGGGACAGGAGGATGGGCTCCGGCACCAAATTGTCAGAGGGAAAAAAGAAAAAGGGAAAGAGGAAAAAACAAAGGCTTGGAAAACATACATTGTTGACAGTCACTCCTATGTTACGTGACATCCCTCCCCTCTCCCTCTCCCCTAAACCTTCCTCTTCCTCCCCCTTCCTCTTATCTCTCCTCTCCCTTCTCTCTCTCTCTCTCTCACTCTCTCTCTCTCTCTCTCTCTCTCTCTGTTTTTCCCTGGCCACCAAAACTATCGCCGAAATGAAATCTTTACGCTCTAAAAAGGTATTCGCCATTCCGGGCCAAAGCCGACCTTTATATATATTGCACAGTTTAGGGAATCCAGAAGCCATCCGCCTGATAAGACTTTGATTACGGGGTATTAGGCTTCGGTTTCTGCCGCGGGGGTAACGTGGAAAGTAACGCCTGGAGAGGGACAGTAATGTGGAGAGAAAGTAACGCAGGGAGAGGGACAGTAACCGTGATAGTAATCAGGATAGGGGGGCAGTAACGGGAGAGGGAGGTAACGGCAAAGGTAACAGTGTAAGGTAATCAACGGGAGGGAAAATATCGTAAGAGAATGTAACGTCCAAAGCGCCGAAGGTAATGTGAAAAAAGAACAGAAGTAGAAGGTAATGAAGAGGAAAGTATCGGCAAAGGTAATAGGGAATGTAAGGTAATGCTGGGGTAATGTAACGGTTACGAGAATAAAGTAGCGGGCAAGAAGTAACAGGTAAACCCACGTAACGTGGAGGGAAAATAACGCATGTGGGGTAGCAACGGTCAGGAAAGTAACAATTTAAGACAGGGGGGGGAAACAGTTTGAGGAAATAACGTTTGGGGTGTAAACTGGAATGGTTGAGGTAAAACACACACACACACACACACACACACACACACACACACACACACACACACACACACACACACACACACACACACACACACACACACACACACACACACACACACAGCAGAGACACAGACCTACACAATTAAAAGGGTAGTAACCTAAGAATCACAACAGTAGTAAAGTTGGGGCATGTTAGCAAACATACACTTACACACAAAATGTAACAGTATAAGCAAGCCTTAGCGTGCGCACACACACACACACAATATATATATATATATATATATATATATATATATATATATATATATATATTGTGTGTGTATACTGTATATATGTACGCACGCTCGCACACACACACACACATATATACTGTGTATATATATATATATATATATATATATATATATATATATATATATATATATATATATATATATATATATATATATATATATATATACATATATATATATAATAACACGCTCTCTCTCTCTCTCTCTCTCTCTCTCTCTCTCTCTCTCTCTCTCTCTCTCTCACTGGCTGGCTGCGGGTGTGGTGTGATCTACGCATCCTATCAGTACAGAGGCCGGCCCAATATTCTACACGGGTTTTTATTTTGCTTTTCGTCCCGGTTTATTCTGCAGGTGGGAAGAGAGAGACGGTGGGAGGGAAAGAGAGGGCAGGGAGTGATGAGGAAAGAGGGAGGGGAAAGAAGGAGGATGGGAAAGGAAAAGGAAGAGGGAGTGAGGGGAAGAAAGGAAAGGTAAGAGAGAGTGGGAAGGTGAGGAAGGAAAGAGATTGCAGGTGGGAAAGAGAGACGAGGGGAGGGAATGAGAAGGAGAGAAAGGAAAAGTGAAGGGAGAGTGGGGTAAGGAAGGGACGTTGAGTAGGAGAGGGAATGGAGGAAGAATATTAAGAAAAGGGAGGAAGAAAGGAGAGAGACGATTAGGAAGGACGTGAAAATATGAAAGAAGGAATTTGAAAGAAGGAAGAGGAAATACGTAATGGAAAGGAAAGGGAATGAAGAAGGAAGTAATGGAAGGTAAGAGGGACCGAAGGTGCTGTGAAGGAGTGAAATATGACGGAATGAGAAGGGACGGAAAATGAAAGTATGGAAAAGTGGACGAAAGAAAGAGGGACGGGAATGCAAAAATGGAAAAACAAGCAGACTATAATGAAGGTCAAAAAAAAAATACAAATAAACAGAAAGCAAAACTGAAAGAAGGCTAAAGATGGACAGCAAGAAAACACAAAAAAAAATTATAGAAAGAAAGAAGCGAAGGAAGTATAAAAATGAAAGAGGGAAAGGAGAGAAAAAAAGGGATAGGAAGGAAAGAAAGAGGGAAAGGAAGGAAGGAAAGAGGGAGAGGAAGGAAGAGGGAGAGGAAGGAAGGAAGGAAATAGGGAAGGGAGGTACTGCAAGAGGGGGGGGGGTGAGGAAAGACAAAGAAAGGAGAGGGAGAAGGAGGGAAAGCAAAAATACAGCAAAAAAATTTACAAGAAACTATAAGGAAAATAATGGAAGGAGTAAAATAAGAAAAGAGTGAATGATAACAAAGAAGGAAAGAAAAATGGATGGAAGAAAGAATGGAAATGACAAAATAAGCTAAAGGAAGGTAAGTGGTGAATGAAAGAGAAAAGGGTTTAAAAGAGAGAAAGGGACTGGAGGGAGAGTGGCAGAGGGAAAGGAAAAAGTGGGACAGGCTGAAGGAAAGGAAAGAATGAGGAGTGAAAGAAGAGAGTAAAAGTAGAATAACGCAGAAGCGGAAGAAATGAAAAGAGTGAAGGGAGAAAGAGAGGGGAGGAAGATAAAAGGAGGAGAAGGAGAGGAAATGGAGGAAGAAGACGGAGGGGAGGAGTAGAGGGAATGGAAGAGGAGATGGAAGTGAGAGGGAATGGAGAAAAGACTGGGATGAAATGGAAGGCAAAGCGAAGAAAAGTATGATGAGGGAGTAAAAAGGAAGATGTTAAAGAAAACCGATTGAAATAAAAAAAATGAAACAAGAGGACATAAAGGAAGGATTGAGAAACGAAATAAAATGAAAAGTAAAGACGAAAGTACGAGAAGGATCTGCAATACGAATTAAGACGGAAGAATAAAAAAAAAAGGGAATAAACGGATGGACTAAGATGAAATAAAGAGATGACATCAGAAAGGTAAAGACATGAGACGAATATCAAGAAATGAGAAGGAATAAAGCGATATGAAAAGGAATGCAGTAAGAATGAGGAATGTGGTAAACGAAGCAAAGGGAAGGACAGAATATGAATGAAACGTGGGAGACAGGGAGAGAAGTTAATAAAGAATGAATAGGATATGATCAAGAATGAAAACGACAGATGTACAGAATAAGAGATAGCAAGGAATGATAATGTAACAGATGAATGACAGGAAATGATTAGTATGAGTAAATGTACGGAGCAAGGAGTAAAGAATGAATGAAAGCATAAATAAAAAAATGAAGGCAATGCTAATTAAGAAATATACAGAAATAATGTTAATGAGAGACTATGCAAAAAAAAAAAAAAATAGTAAAGAAGAGATATATGCATAAGAAAGATGATATAAATTAAAAAAAAAACAATGAAGACGAAGAGAATGGATTATATCGAAAGAAGAGAGAGTAGCAAGGTAGATATTAGGGAATACGGAAAGAAGAAAAAGAGCAAAAGTGAAGAAGAAAATTAAGGTAGATGGTAGGCAATAAAATAGCTAACAAAGATCAGTGCAAGTGTTGAAGATGAGACAGAACGGTACGGAAGATGGGTATATATATATATGAGAGGAAAGAAAAGGGAGTAAGAAAAAATATAGGGTACGGAATGGTTCCTTGAAAGCAGTGATAAGAAACAGGGAAGTGAGCATGGAAGTGAAAAAGTTACAACATGACAGTATTGTGATACCAACTCTAACGTATGGAAGTGAAGCTTGGACGTTGTTGGAAGGACAAGTCAAGAGTGAAAGCAGTGGAAATCAGTTATTTAAGAGGAGCCTGTGGAGTCACATGGAGAGACAGGCTGACAAATGAGGATATAAAGAAGCGTTGTGGTGTGGATGTGGGTGTAATAGGAAGCGTTAGGAGGAACACACTGAGGTGGTTTGGCCATGTGGAGAGGATGGAGGGTGAGAGACTGACGAAGAGAGTGTATGTGAGTGAGGTGGAGGGGGGGAGAGGAAGGGGGAGGCCGAGGATGAGATGGAGGGATGAGGTAGAGAGCTATATGAGAGAGGGGGGTGTGAGTTGGGAGCAGGGCAGTGAAATGGCCGGGGAAAGGGCGACGTGGAGGCGATTTGTTTGTGGCCACCCCGTGCGGGATTGAGGCGTATGGCAATAGATAGATAGATAGATAGAATGAGGCAGAAAAGGTGAGAAAGATGACGAAAAGGAACTGACATTAAGATGGTTAATATGAGGAAGAATGATAAGGAAGGAGGGGGAAACAATAGGAATAAAACAGGAATAAGGAAGACGGGAAAAAATAAGGTAGCAGAGAGAATGAGTAGAGGTGGAGAAGTGAAAGATAAGGTGGGTGGAAGAAGTGAGGGAGGAAAATGTACTGGGAATATAAGTGAAACAAATACGAATAAGGAACGGAAAGGAATTAAGATAAGGAATGAAAGAAGTAAATTTAAAAGAAGGCTGAACACGTAAATGAACTGTCAACTAAACAAATCGCCTTTCTGGATTAGAAGAGTTTTATTAATTTCTTTTATGTATTTCAGCTTTGTAATGTATAGCAGCACTGTACTGCTTTGTCCGTGTCTTATTATTTACATGAACAAATTGCAACTGCTAATAATCAACTGACACTCAGGTTATGTAAACCTTTATCAAAGCGCGGCAGAAAACTATTGCATATCATGTTAAAATTATCCTGTTTAACAATTTGCAAGACAGGGAATTGAAGTTTTATATTATTCTTGTTAATACTTTCTAACGTCACGCAGTTTTGATCAGAGAAGAGAAGTCCCACTCCTACACACGGCTAAGAAAGAAATACTTAATAAGGCTGCGAAAAGCAAAGGACCAAGAATATATTCCTGTAGTACCCCTCATCTCTAAATTCTCGTCTGATGGGCTGCTTTCATTGGCAGCTTTTAATTACATTTCAAAATTCATTAATTTTATGCAAAGCCTTGTATGAAATCTTTCTAAAAATTGTATAAATATGAAGTATAACAAGTCGCTGCTAAATTGAAACTGTTATTTATTTATTTTACCTCATAACGATTAACTCGCCCACAACATGCACTAGTTTTCTGTGAGTATATTTACAATAGTTTACATCCCGGCATACTGGTGGATTATACCGCCAACAGCTCCAGTTATATCTTGCATTTAGCAGATTAAGCATCTTACCATTTCCCTGATACAGTCGCACTTTGCGTATTTTGCTTTGACTAATGCAGTCGGAAGGCCCTTCCAGCTGGCGTAGCTAAATGTGTGATGAAAATTGCTAGAAATTTAGCTCAGCTATCTCATACCATCTAGTTTGATGAGTGTTAGAAGTCTGAGGAGTTAACAATCATATATTGCATGGTAACGGGATGTGGCAAAAAAAAAAAAAAATGACAAGGGCTAATGAGCAGTAGTTTAGGTGGCATTGTAGGATTCGTATTTTTTTTTTTTTTCGCATAATACACTTTATTATATAGTTGTATGCAGTTTATATCGTTGTATATCGACACGGCCTGCATCAATAACATACTGTACACAGGATACATGAAGTGTAGCGTGCAGGATACATTACTATGGAACAGATGTAACAAAATCTCTCAAGGCACTTAGAATGCGACCTAAGGTGTGATGAGCAGAGTCAATAATGTAGCTTAACCATCTGACATGAAGTAAGACATACGTCTTGAGCGGCTAAGTGGATGGCAACGGCAAATGTGAGGAAACAGCTGGCAAAGGCTTCTTTGCGATGAGTGTCAACTATAATTTGGCCTGGCCATTTGACTTGAAGATTAAGTCGTGACGGATTAGAATTCATCCATCCATCCATCATCCAATCCTACATTGCCCCATGAGGAGCGTAGGAGCCCGGGGCTAAGCAGTTGGTCCCGGCATTTAAGATTACTGGATGGTAATAGGAAGTGTGACGAAACTGATATCTGGCAAAGGTAAATGCGTGGTAACTACATCCATTAATAACTGAAGATGGCATTAGATATTCTTGGTTGAAATATTGCCACTTCAAACTTCACCATATGACTGAGGAAGGGAACAAACATTAGAGTGTTTTAATATTATTGTAGCTAAGACCAACCATTAACCTAAATCAACCACTTGCTTGAAAGGAACACGTCATGGGGTTAGAACGATTACTGGATAAGATAAAAATTAAACAAAGATGGAGTGGGTTAAAGGATGATGAATATAAGCAAAAGTTGAAAGTGGAATTGGTTACAGTTTCATGAGTAATGCTTAACTATTTGGTCTGAGGAAAGTATCAGGTCATGGGATTAGAATTGTTACTGGGAGGTAACAAGTATTAGGAAACTGAAAGTGACACTGGTAAATGTTTGATGAACAATGCTTGTAATGGAGCTTTATCATTTAGGTAGAGAAAAAAAATTACGGGGTAAAAAAAAAAATAATGAATGGAATAGATACTCATAACTGTGACGATAGATATTTATGCTTATTTATATTTAGTTTTTTATGTTATTTGCCAATCACCACTAGCCACAACACTTTGGAAAATGTCATTTAAGGCCAAACAGGAAATAAGAAGAATAGGACAAGTAAGCTCAAATAATAGGGATGATATCCAAAGCTGGTCTGGAGAAATATGCAACAGTGTATTGGTAATCATTAGTTTAACTCCTTCACTACCACAGATCCTACTGAAATGAATGACTATGTACGATTATAGCACGAATATTATGATAGAGCAGTCATAGGTTTAAGGGCATCTTGCGTCTCATCCCATATCAACGAAAGTCCTTTTTTTAGTCGTATGAAATCGCCTAGAGTGAGCACAAAACTAAAGTAAAAAAAAAAAAAAGTTGTTAGCAGTGAAGGGGTTTGACAACGTAGCTGCGAATGAAAAAGTTTGTAGTTTGTCCTAGCTCCCGTCAAACAATTTTATTCTCCTCAGACACCCTCACTGCACCAAATGTTTAAAAACTAATTTGATTAAGGCTCTGGTCGAGAATTTTAAACTTCGTACTTTATTCCAACTCTCACGCCGGGCAACTTTTCTCAGCTAAAAGGTTACTGACTGACAAGTAGGCACTGAGGGGTGACAAGAAGTACAGATATGTAACTAATTCTTCCTCTACTGCCCGACATCCAAACCGTAAGTTTATCTGGAATAATAATAAATAATAATAATAATAATAATAATAGCGCTGATAATAATGACACTAAAAATAATTAACAACAAGAACAACAACAACAGCAATAATAATAATAATAATAATAATAGTAAAAATAAACTCACGCCTGTTAATGATCGTAACTCCTGTCGGTCAGTCCAAAGGTCTTATATTTATGAGTTTGGGAGGCTTGCTAGAACTCTCACTTAGTTATATATTCTGATAATGACATTTTCGCGTATGTATTTTGTATATTTGTACTATGGGCTTAGTATGTATAATAAAGATGCAAAAGATATAAATGTGTGAAGTGCAATAATTAACTGATCAGAAAAAGGTGCTACAAAACTTCAAAAAGCTCTTGAGAATATTGCTGCGATTATCCCTTCTTAAACACATCTATAACAACGACATGATTCCCCCTCAATCTGATTCTTCCATTTATATTTTCCAATTTCCTTTGTGCTTGTATATTTAGCTACCATTTCATTTCATCCTTACATACTACTGTATGAATTTGTGGAAGTTATCATTGAATATATATATATATATATATATATATATATATATATATATATATATATATATATATATATATATATATATATATATATATATATATATATATATATTGCGTGCATAATTGTAAGAACTTGATAAAAACTAAACATGAATTTTAGCGTGATCATGCAAGAAGCGACCAGGTCTAGAAATACACTAACCTGATTTTGAGTCAGTTACAGTAAGTGACACTAGCACTAGAACTGCGATCCTATATGATCAAGCATAAATACTGCAACCTTATCCTTTTAAAAGTTTGTTTAATCTAATGACGCAAGTCTAAAAAAAAAGTAGGCAGTAGTTATTATACTCCATTACAAAATGATGTCGCCGTAGATTTACAATGACCGATTATTCGCGATAATTCAGTCTCAGTCACTGCCGTGCAGATCTTTTTTTTTTTATCATTTGCGTAATAAAGCACTGTGACAAATATTCGTCCTGAGTAGTATAACCAATGATTTCTATAGTAGTGTGTATAGGCCCAGCTGAGCATGATAGTCCGGCAGCAACCAGAATATAATGAATATAATGTTAGCGTAGTGAAGGGGTGAGCTTATCATATAATCTTAAAAAACACGCTAATATAGTATGACTGTACAGTATTTCCTTAAATACTTTATGTTTGTATTGTAAGTTTTATCTTCTGTCAGTTAAGATACTTACGAATACTGAAGTATGTAACTATTATTCATAGCAATACCATGAAATAACCTGTGAAGAGTCCAACATCCGTGTATTTGTTAACATCGTTGTACAAGATCTGACAAACTTAAAAGGATCCAGACTTAACCTCGTGGTATACCTCATACGTAGCCAGTCAATAATTAATAAAAAGGATATAAACAACAATGAAAAAATTAATAAAGAGGATAACCGCAAATAATAAAATATTAAATATGAATAATGTGATAATACTCGTAATGTTCAAACAACCAGAGTTCGCTAGCTTTGGCATGAGTGCGGAAAAAGGCCAGTGATATATATATATATATATATATATATATATATATATATATATATATATATATATATATATATATATATATATACCGGGATATAATACTGCGGTATTACATTTCACGTTTCTGCCATTAGTTGAATTATGTAATGACAAATTTCAATGAAAATTCAACATGAAAATATATTTCCTTCAGGTCTTTTGATCTAAAGCTAGTTGTCTTTATCCTGGAAAGGGTGGCACAAACGAATCGTTTCCATGTTCCCTTGTCCTCCGATATCAGGCTGCCCTCTCTCCAGGTCACCAACCCCCTCATTCATATACCTCTTCACTGCATCCCTCCATTTCATCCTCGGTCTCCTACTTCCCCTTCAAGTACTATTTGAACAGTATACACTTTCAACAGCACAATACATAATTAATCCAAATAATTTTTTAATAAAATAATTGGGCTGTAAGCCGGCATCAGTTGTCCCTTCCAAAGAAAGTTACATTAAACTAATCTTGTTTATTTGGTTTCAAGTGCAACTATAATAATATCTGATTATCAGCCGATATAAGTAATTAATTCTTGCCAATGGTGATGAGTGGATAATCAGACAGGTTATGAGTTTTGGGTCACGAAAAGTAGGCGTACGACAACCCAGGAAGTTTATGAAATACAACTAATTTTCATGGGATACCTATATTTTAAAATTTTTGAGGGACACATTCGGCAAGAAAGTAAACGATACATGTTAACCAAATGCTCAGTAACTAACTAAAAGCAGTGAAATGTTAAAGAAGGCTAAGTGATGAATGGAAGGAAAACATAAGCCAGGTTCAAGGATGTGTGTAGGCCTCAGTATAATTATGGACTGGGAATTGTGAATGATATGAGTTCACGTTAATACCTATTAGTGAGTGATAATTTACAAATAATTTTAGAGTGTTGAGGAAGTAATATATATCTAACAGGGTCATACAGCTTAGTAGATCACACACATCCCTGACACTGCAATAAATTAATGTATAACTAGAGACAGTATATCGCTCCACTATTTAGCAGAACAAATATGAAACATCTGCAAGAGAAGAGCGAGCTCCCAAGACTGCATCATGAATTCCACACATAACCGTTGACCTCATTTATCGTACTGCAACTAATCAATATCAACTTCTGAAGCTAAGCATAATCATGAAGAGGTAATGTAAGAACAGTTTTCGCACAGTGTATATAATCCTATTTTTTTTACTAGTTAACAAGGATCTACCCTCCTAAGCAATTTGATGATTGTTTTTTCGTAAGATGATCTTCCTAATATTTGTCATGATTAGTCCAGTATCCCGGTGCCACTTCAGTTATGTTAGTCAGAGGATATGTACTATAACAATGTTTCGATAATAATATAAGTTCCGTTTATCAGTGAAGTCCACTTGTTTTCATTGCGTTATCTCCGTCACAGCTTCAGTAAATGTTTCCTTGATTTGTGATATCTTCTCAAAACTGAATGCCTTAAAATTTCCCGGGGTTACTTTTCTACTTGCTGCCCATCACCTCACTTCCAAACCCGTTTCATTCGACATATTTGTACTTCATTCTTGCTATTGCCCGACGCAATTATTTATTTATAAAGATAATTTACGAACTGGAAGGGTTGTTTGTAGCCTTCATTAACCCTTTCACTACTAGACGTCTCCCCTAAGTCGAGTAAGCTTGTCTGGAGGAGAGGAAAATAAGATTTGAAGATAAGTTCAGAGGCTGATGAAATTAAATGTTGATTCGGAGAGAGTTATTTTATCCTGCATTATTTATCGCCAAGAGATATACTAATAGTTAGCTTCGAAGACTTTATAGCACGTTTTACTTAGCAATTTAATTCACACATCATACCTCAATTTCCTCTTGCATGTTATTTATGTAGACCAAGTCTGTACTGAATCGATATAAAAGCATAAAAGGGAGCGTTAATTAAAGGTTTAATATGCCAAATAAATCGATTAGCAAGATGTGTAACAAAACTTCCTATGCTTCTTAGAATAAGATCCCAAATCCCAGAGTTTGTTTAGGGTTGTCACTCATGTCTGCCGCTCCTCGCTTTATCTAACTCTCTATGGAGTTCCTGTATGATGAAATTCTGTGTTTTATTCAGGATTTTCTGGCGAACTAATTCATGTAGCTTAGAAGAAACTTCCAACGGTGAAAGGATGTGAAATGCTCTCCATTAACCCCATGCAGTGACGTATACCATTTTCTTATCTTAGCACCATTGGACTATTAATGTAAGGAAAACTCCTAGATGTTGAGGGGTTATATCTAACCCCTCCAGACTGAGAACTTTTTCCAGTGCTGAATACAATCGCCTTGTCTGATTTATATGCAAAATACGTCGCCGGACTGAAAGAGTTAATCCTTTCTGTACGATATCATTTTTATTTTA
Source organism: Coenobita brevimanus (assembly GCF_032717465.1). Taxonomy (NCBI): domain Eukaryota; kingdom Metazoa; phylum Arthropoda; class Malacostraca; order Decapoda; family Coenobitidae; genus Coenobita; species Coenobita brevimanus. The sequence continues at coordinate 17,267,289 of NC_137047.1, forward strand.
ATCTTGTCACAGCCAGGAGACTGGTTGCTTCAGTACGGTTACGCATTTACTTACATTCTTGTTACCATCAACGATTTTATTCAACTCTGGGCATAGCTTTAGCAGAGAATGAGTTAATGCTATATATAACTTTCATTTCGAAAAATCTCCAGAGCTGCTTGAAGAAAATAATTTGATGGTTGCAATAACAAAATATAAATTACATCTGTGACGAGAAGTGTTAAAAAAAGTATCTCCATTAAGCATTTCTTAACTATGAAATCTTTATCTTGTTCTTGCTACTGCCAGGCTATTTTACCTAGCTTAACAGAGGGCCTAGTAATGAAGGGATTCATTGCTTCTCTGCGCTGACGTAATTCTTATCTTCTACCGACAGACGAATTTATTCAGCTTACGGGATGGGCTTAGCGATGTCCATCACACATTCATGAAATCAAAGGAAGTGATAGATGATAGCCCCAAAGAACAGGCTACATAGTTTATGAGATACGAGTATTACTGTTAAAAGACAGCTGATTTTTTGTTCAGTACTTGTCTTCGAAAATGCAATAATACTTTGGTAACTTCTCCAGAATCCACATTATCTCACCTTGATTTTGAAAGGGATGCGTTAGTCTATTTAAGCTAAATTCTAAGTTGCCTATTGCAGTAAATATTTTGCTACATATGATACAGTTGTTTAATATCGGTTAGAAGGCTAGTCTAAGGAGTTGTATAAATTAACTAATTTGAAAAAAAAAAAGGTGTTTAAATTGTCATTTACCAAATGATATTAATTATATATTTTTTTTTCATGAACTTAAGATTGAGCATCACTTATCACAATGATTTACTTAAAAAGTGTACCGTAGGCACAGACACATTTCAGTTGATCAGTGTAGTGCTTTGCAAGAGCATAAAGTTTCTGCCGAAAGAAAAAAAAATGCTATTATAAAGCTGCACGATCCTCAGTCACACCTGAACCCTCTCCAGATTTGCATATACTATTACTGCAGTTCATTTTGGTAGAGCATCGATAGAAAGAAGATATTTGTTTTCCTAATTTTTTTTTGTTTATATATATATATAGTAGACGAACATATAACTCAGACTTTTTAGACGCGAAAAAGTTAATTATCTGGGGTACTAAAATTATTCCTGACCATCTATGTTGATATTTTTATATACAAGTTTCACAGTATCTCGCCTACAAGATTGTAATTCATATTTCAGTGTACTTAAAATTATAACATGTGGGTATTTTTGAACACTAAGAAATTAAGAGAGAAAGTGCACAGAGGCAACGGTGATGGGAGGAGAAGAAAACCAAGAACAGAACTGAAGAGTAAAATGGAGGTTCTTGAGGAAGGGTGGTTTGGAGTGGCAAGGAATGGAGATAAATGGTGATGAAGCAGTTTTGTTGCGAAAACTTTAGGTGAACTCTGATATGAACCACTTTAGTCCGATGGCATGCTTTAGTTTAGTCTTGCTCCTTCCACGGGGCTTTATACAGCTGATGGTCCTTTCCTGCTGGGTGGCTTAGACGTATACCGTATAAATATATATATATATATATATATATATATATTTATCTATCTATCTATCTATCTATATATCTATCTATCTATATATATATTTTTGACAGTACGATATAATTAACGTTTTTGACAGCTGATATAATTAACTTCCTCACTGTTTGAGATCCTTTGAGTTCAGTATAACAGTCTGGTGGCGGCAAAAAATTTAAGCTGCGAAACAAGAACAGGAGTCAGAGCATGTCCCAGCAACACTCCCTATCACAAGTTGTCAGTTGTTCTTTTAATTTTTACTGCCAGCCAAAGCACATCCGCAGTTTAAAAATTCTCCCAGTTTTATCTGCTTCTGTAAACGGTTAATCGGTTGTTTTTCTAGAATTATTTCTACAGCTACTTGAAGATACAATACATCAGTTAGTGTATTAAAAAAAAAAAAAAAAAACAGCACATGCAGTATACAGTATCTTCTTCAAGTATGCAAACGACGCTCAGATATTTACTGTTTATCATTTAGATGGTATTGTCCATAACTGATACTTATTTCAATAATTTCTCTATCCAATATGTCAGCGGGGAGTCCTTTGACTTATAGTGGAGTACCACAGACTGGTACTGCTACTGATGAATTAAAAAAAACGTGGGCATGCTTTACGTCCTCCATATATATTAATTTCAAGGAGATGAATAGACTTAGGTAAGCAATAATTTAAGTCTGAAAACATTGATAGCAAAATGTTTGATAAAACTGATCTTTTCCATTAGAAGATCTCACGTACAGTTTATTTAAGCCTACAATTACTACTGATGACATTTTTCATTATACAGTGGATAAATGAGAGTCAGTATGATTTAACAGAAAATCGCTTTATAATCCTCAATAAACTGCACATTACATTCCCCGCCAAGCAGCTTCAGCGCATTCCTCACAGGAGTGCCCTTTCTCTGTGCCTGCATATTAATTACTTTCTAAAATCTCAAAACTGCTAAAGCAAAGAAAGGACCCTTAAAAAGTCCTGAGAATATTTGGTAAGGTATGCGAATTATGAAACTGACAGCCTGAAGAAAGTAAATTGATCAACAACTAGTATGTAATGTGGAGAGGACAAAAGGTAGAAGATTAAGGGTAGAAATCCTGAATGAAGTTTTGTTTGAATGAGTAGTTTTCAAGCTGGCATAATGAACTGAATGATTAATATGTTCTGTGTATTAGTGAACAGTATTTTCTTAGGGGGGAAAAAGAGAAGCACAAAAGTGGGCCTGTATACCAAAGCGCAGTAAAACCTGTGCAATATAAAAATAAATTCAGGGTCGCTAAGATCCATATTCCTCATTATTTTGCGTTGTGTCCACTAAAACAGCAAGTGTAATATTAGTTGCTTACATAAATAATGTTACCGACTTTGTTTGTAATATAAGGCGAGATTATGTAATTTGAAAAGTCAGAATTCAAGGTGCCTCGCATCAGTCAGTTAATTCTTACTATCCCGGTTGTCTGCTAAAGTATAACGTCAACTAGGAAGATGAACAAGCACACGTATGACATGGACATATAGACAGACAGATAGGTAGATAGATATGTGTACAAACAGATAGGTAGATAGACAGATAGACAAGATGAACAAGCACACGTATGACATGGACATATAGACAGACAGATAGGTAGATAGATATGTGTACAAACAGATAGGTAGATAGACAGATAGACAAGATGAACAAGCACACGTATGACATGGACATATAGACAGACAGATAGGTAGATAGATATGTGTACAAACAGATAGGTAGATAGACAGATAGACAGGTAGATAGACTGATACAGATAGCTAGCTAAATAAACAGATATAGATAGATAAGTAGATAGATGGATAGATAGACGGACAGATAGATAAAAGGACAAATAGACATTGATAGAAAGAGAGAAACTCCACTATGATGACATTTTTTTCTCTTCTTACTTTCGGACGATTTTTGTTCAGCCTCAGAAACCCCTCGTAATGAAAAGGTTAGAAGCGCTCCCTCTTAATATCTATAATATTTTACTAGCGGTAGTGCCAGACGATTTCCTGCATCTGAGAGAGACGTCTTGTAAGGAAAAGATACGGAACTAATAAAGTCCGTAAGAGCTGAGTGACTGAGAAAGAAATCGGGATGAGGTATGAAAAAAGAGAAACGACGGTGAATAATAAGGTACTGAGTGAAAGAAATGATAATGAATGATCTTGTTTGGGAGGTAGGGGCTGTAGAAAAGAACCATGAATATGAGAAAAAAAAAAGGAGAAATAAAAAACACGGGATGGTAAATAATGGAAGTGAAAAAGATAAATATAAAGACTACAATGGAGAACGAGCGGGAAGGTAGAGATGGAGATGAGTATTGGCCTAAGTAAGCTAGGTTAGATGAAGAAGAAACTAACAAGATAGTTTACTTTGTTGGCATTCTTAGCGGCATGTCTGTTCGCTTCCAGAATCACTTGCGCAGAAAAGTTTAGTGAGTGAAGCCGCTGTTTCATTTCTGATAAGGGACAGTGGTAGAAATGAATGAGGGAGTGAGAATATTAACGACTCTTTTAGTACAGTAACATTATTTTATTTTTTCTCACCATGGCAACATAATTATACATAGCTTTAAAATGAAGTTTCTCGAAATGATGGGACTATAAACGTTTCCTTTAATGTTTCCAATAAGATTACTTTCTTGGTATCATCCATGTTGCTCCTGCTACTGACACATGGAAGAGACAAAACTGACAGCGAGGAAAATGAGGATATCAATTTGTTTAGGAGCAAGAATATCGCAAAAAGGATCTATGTTTCGGCCAAGGCTAAATACAGCAAAAAAACCTTCCTTCAAAAGTGGAGAAAACTGGAAAAATAAATGCGTGAAGGAATGAAGCTTTCCTTAATCAGTGGAGAATGTGAGGATAAAAAATACCCAAGGGAGCGACGACATGAGAAAAGTCGTTTTGAGGAAGGTATGAGGAACTGAGGATGTTGGTGAGGGTGAGTGAGGGGAAAGGGGAGGAGGGGACCTGAAATTCTGAGGGAGTGAGACGGGTGGATGGTGAGGATGAGTTATGACTGAATATGCGTGAAGCGATAAGGAAGACCAAAAGGAGAGAGTGAGAGAGAGGGAGGGAGGGAGTGAAAGAAGGGAAGGCGCGTGAGAGAGAGAGAGAGAGAGAGAGAGAGAGAGAGAAGCAAGGCGAGGAAGAGCAGATATATAAAGAGTAGTTATATATGGATAGAGAGTAGATATACAGAGGAAGAGTAGATATGTAGAGTGAATATAGAAAGAGTAGATATATAAAGTAGATATATAAAGAGTAGATATATAAAGGGTAGATATGTGGAGGAAGAGTTCATAGAGGATGCTGGGGGTGAAACTGGGAAAGGAGTGGAAAAAAATATATAGTATGAAAGTAATGAAAACTGCGTGAAATGAAGAGCCGGGAGGAGTGAAGGAGTGAAAGAGTGAAGCGGTGAAAAGATAAGTTGAGCTGGGCTGAAAAGATCCAACTAAACTGAGGGAAGCGAGAATAGGCCAAGTTGGGAATGGGTTTGAAAAGAGCAGTAAATGAATTCTTAACTTTTGGGGGCTGCGATAATCATACTCAAGTTTATTTAGTTCCCTGTAACTGAAGACGATGTTATTCAGTAAAGAACAACCCTACGCATATAACACCTTCAGTTCAATGACTTATTTTTGCATTTTCTTCTTGCCACCACCAGACGATTTTATTCAATTAACGGACATACTGAAGGAGTTAATTATGACAATCTAATTCCGGGCTGAAGGGGTTGAAAAAAGCGACACCAATATTTATATCGTCATCAACAGCGAGGGAGGAGCTTTGACGATTTTTTTGGTGAACTCTAGAGGGTTTTATATATAGGTGAGATATTTCTTTGCACCTCATCTTTAGCGATTTATTTTGCTTTCCAGCTCAGTATTCTCTTCCGTGTTGTTAATGCATACTGTGACGATATTCAAACAACATAAACAGAGAATGTTAAGATATAATATGCAAAATAAATCAGTAAGGAAGACGCGCTACTAAGCCTCCCATACCACATAAAATACGGGCATCAACGGGTGTTAAAAAAAAAAAAAAAAAAAGGTTGTACGAAGGCTCCCGAATTTTGAGTTTTGTGAAAACCACTGTGAAATTCAAGATTATGTGGCTTATCTGCCTCGCTGATAAGTAGAAATGATATCTTAGTTTTTGGCAAGCGTTCCATAAATATCTTTCAGAAATTGGAGGTTTCGATACACCTTCTCTCACTCATCTTAACCCCTTCCTTACGATGATACCCATTTCGCATTAATCAGATTTCCGCTAAACGATTTTATCTAGCGACTTCGTTCAACACTTAATAGCAAGGAAAAGGAAGCACAGGGAGCGACTATGAAGAAAGGGAAGAGTAAAGGGAATGACAGGCAAAGGGAGCCAGAAGCGAAAGAAGTGAACAAGGAGAGTAACAGGCAAAGGAAACAAGAAATAAAGGGAACGACAGAAAGGGAAATATTATACAGGGAAACAACAGGTGAGAGGCAAAGGGAAGTAAAGTCAAAGGGAGAGACCATAAGGAGAATAATGGACAAAAGGAAACAAGAGACAAAGGGAAACATGAGGCAAAAGGAAACAAGAAGCAAAGGGAAACATGAGGCAAAGGGAAACAAGAAACAAAGGGAAACATGAGGCAAAGGGAGCTATCATGAAGATAATAAAAGTATAAAGGAAACAAGCAAAGGGAACAACTGGCAAAGGGAAACCAAGAGGACAAGGGAACGATAAGCAAAAGGTTACAAGAGGCAAAGAGAGCGAGTCGCAGAGGGAACCAACATGCAAAGGGAAACAAAGAGGCAAAGGAAAACAAGAGGCAAAGGAAATCGAGAAGCAAAGGGAGACGAGAAGCAAAGGGAGACGAGAAGCAAAGGGAGACGAGAAGCAAAGGGAGACGAGAAACAGAAGGAAACAAGAGGCAAAGAAAAAAAGAGAAGCATAGGGAAAAGAGAAGCATAGGGAAAAGAGAAGCAAAGGGAGACGAGAAGCAAAGGGAGACGAGAAGCAAAGGGAAACGAGAAGCAAAGGGAAAGGAGAGGCAAAAGGAGCGAGGCTGAAGAGAGGAGGCGACAAAGACGACCATCCCATAGAGAACCTCGCGGGCTATTTACCTTCGTCGTCCGTCAGAGCCTCACCACCGGGCCATTACCTCCGACGGTGCACGGAGGCGACGGGGAAGGGAGGGAGGGAGGGAGAAGGTGAGTGAGAAGGGAGGGAGGGAGAAGGTGAGTGAGAAGGGAGGGAGGGAGAAGGTGAGTGAGAAGGGAGGGACGGAGAAGGTGAGTGAGAAGGGAGGGACGGAGAGGGTGAGTGAGACTGAGTGAGAATATGTATGAGTGAGAATGAGAATAAGAGTAAGGGTAAGACTGAGAGGAGCGAGAGTTAGAGGAATGAAAGTGAGACAGAAAGACAGACAAATAGAAAGACAGATAGATGAGAGAGAGAGAGAGAGAGAGAGAGAGAGAGAGAGAGAGAGAGAATGGAGGGCAGGACACTAGGATGAGGGAGGGGTCACACACACCTAGGGGCCATCTCTTATCCCGGGGAAATTTGTTGTCACTGGGACGTGTTATTAAGCTCAAGCGATATTAACCAGGGAAGCACAGGATTTTTTCTCCTCTGTATCTTAGCATCAATGTAAAAAGAATATTATAATGATACATCAGTTAAGATATTACCTATTATATCGAACAGTCAGTAGGTGAGAAAATTATCAGAAGCATTTACGATGATTAACAGGATCATGTAAACAGATCCAGGTACATATGCATAGAAAATTAGTTAACCTCCCTAGAAAAATGTTTGAAGAGCTTATTAGCCTTTCAAAAACAGATGAAAAATTTTTAGTATTTTACTGTCACCGACTAATTTACTTTTTATTATCCGTCGTCCAAGAGTTAATGGCGCAAACACACATTACACAAAAGTATTAGAATTTTAAAAAGGAAAATGGATACTTACTATCTAACCTCCCGCCCAATCCTCATCTTTTTTAGAGTATTTCTTAGCTGACACTGTGTAGTTCTAAATATTTGACAGGTATGCATTTTTTGGCAGGTGGTATTTGGTGACATGCAGGTGTCTGTGTGCAAGATTTATCACTTACTAGGGTCTCACTCTCTCATGTTTATGCACACAACTCTTAAAAATATAAACAAAGGAAAAAACTTGAACACACACACACACACACACACACACACACACACACACACACACACACACACACACACACACACACAGTTCTTTTAGGGGCAAAAATCTATAAAACTGAACGATGAATTAACTTTACTGCTTCACTGAGGAAGGTGTCTGTAAGCTTATTAACCAATATGATATACAGCTAATTACACTCATCCCAGAGCAAATAAAAATAAAAATAACAATAAACTCTTGAAAATGAGTGCAAGGCTTAATTCGTGCTCTACGAGATGTACACTTAACTATTTTTCCCAGAACATAAAATATAGAATGCATCTGAACATTATAGTCTGACTCCATCACGTGAGGTTTCCCGTAGACTGAAGAAAATAATCTAATAGCAGAAAAAAAAGTCACTGAAGCGAATGGGATATTGGAGCAAGTTAAATACTTAGTCTGGCGGCAGTCATGGTAAAATGTAGGACGCAAGAGTAAAAGAGGCGTTAAGCAAGTGAAATGAAGGCGATTATGAAGTGTAATTAATTTTTTACAGAACGTGCTGATGTACAGATACCATACCATTTATTACATGTACGAGTCAACACAACACTGGAAGATAACAGCATAAAGACAGAAAACAGCACATGAAGTTAACGGTTAAATGAAAAAGAAAAAAATTACTTGAAGTTGCAGTCCACAATGCATAAAGTTAACACCTAAAAAAATTAGAAAAGAGAAACCCGAAATTAACACCATAATAAAAGTACATGAAGTTAACTGTCTTGATAAACACAGAAAATTTATTACGAATTTCAAATAAAGTTCTATGTAATAAGGTACAGTTACTTCAGTATTAATTTTCTTTGTTACTCGGAACACATGAAACACTACTACAACTCTTCCAGCTCTCTTGAATATTACTAGTAAATTTACACAGATCTCACCCCATTCAGACGGTTTAGAGAATAAGTAGTTTAGAGAACAAGGTAACTCTTTATATATATATATATATATATATATATATATATATATATATATATATATATATATATATATATATATATATATAGTCGGAACTGTACTGCAGGTAAGCTAGCACGTCGGCGGCATTTAGCACGTACAGATGTAATGGCTCTGCAATGTAATAAGCAATTAATAACCTGTTCCGAATACCACGCACATGTGTACATAAGAGAGCCTAGAAATTACATAGCACGTGCACGCCATGTAACATCAGACTTTACACAAACCGAGAATGAAATGCAACAGAACCTAGGAACCGTATAGCACATTGTAAGCATACAACAACCTTAGAAGATTATAAATTATAAATACAGCAAAACATAGAAACCATTTGCCTTTAACACAATATACAACGAAAACAACGAACCATACAATACGTACTGAAATACAACGTAACAGAATCATATAGCACGACGAAAATTAAGTCACAGCCTCAACTGAAACCAAAATGCTTCAGTAAGGGAAGAACCGTCAAGATAATATTAGAAGGGGAGAGAAAAGTATACCTAACTTTTGTCTTAGCCTGTCAAGGAAAATGTTGCTGAACCGGGATTTGAAATTCTGAAGATGAACAAGTCAACAAAAGGAAATTTTTATTAACAGATGATTTAGCAGGAAAAAATGGATGAAACAGCACCAAATAACACCAACAGCTCACCACCATCATCAGCACTACTACTAGCACCACCACCATCACCATCAGGTAAATTATGTAGCATAATGGTAGGTAACACAATCAAGATTCCACATAGCACGCGTAAGAGTTCAACAGACAGCCGGTTATAGGTAAAAAAAAAAAAAAAAAAAAAAAAAAAAAAGATGCGTAAGACAAGACGTGCAGGAGGAAGCCTATATATAGCAAGTGAAGATGCAATTTAACTCACGAGAAAAAGAAAAACATTATAGGTGCAAGAGCCGACTACAGAATGGGTACTGCACGATATAAAGGCACATTGCACACAGAAAAAAACATACAAATCGTGCAAGAGGGTCTATATAATCTGCACAAAACGACATATAACAAGTGCAAAAGTCAGTCACAGGATTGATACGGCACAAAACTAGAAAAATCAAAAGGCAAAGTGCAGATTACACAATATGAATAAGAAATCACATGGCATGTAGACAAAGCCACATAACACGTACAAAAAGTCATGTAGCACGTACAAGGAGCCAGGCACAAGGTGAGTATAGCACAAACTCAAAAACAGAAAGGAAAAATGTAGGTACCATAGGAAAGCAACGAAAAAAAAAAAAACACAGACCACGTACAAAAAACCACAAAACACGTTCAATACCCCACATAACACGTACAAAAACCTACATAGCACGTACAAAAAACCACCTAACACGTACAGTGAGCCGGGCATATAATGGGTATAGCACGAGAATGGAGAATCAAAAGTAAAAATGGAAAAGTCAGCCCCCTCACCCACGTCACTCACACCAGCCTACCCGACACAACCACAATACTTTTTTTTTGAGTTATTCATTTTTTACGGGGCCGTGGGATAGATGGAGGGATTTGTTTTTCACTGGGGCGGCTCCGGTTTTGTGCATGTGGCCGAAAATGTGGGGAAAAAAATCGTAAATTTATGGAGGAAATGAAAAGGGGGGGAGGGGTTGATGTGTAATTAGCTCAAGTCTGTACTGGTAGATTTTGAGAATAAAAGAATATTTCCAGATTTAGCATTTCATAGGGACGCCGCCACTGATAAAAATGTAATCGATAAACGACGTAAAAATAAATACTTAGTCAAAAATAATGCCTACTATCTCATCACCATCTTGACTGATGATGATGCTTGCTTACATAATTTTCAACTTGGCTTTCCACAGACTATTCATTAAGTTGAGTCTCTCTTACTGGACATATTATTGGATTTAGATTATAATCCCTGCTGTATGAATGGTTTCTTTCTATTCTGACAGCATAAAATTGTCCTCTTTTCAATGCTGGGTGGTAACAATAGATTAATAGTGTATCAGGATATAATGCAAGTTACAAAGAAGCACTATGAACGGAATGTAGAGCCATGACATTGCCTTTTTCTGTTACTGAACTACATGAAATAAAATGCTGAAGGACGAAAATCTGAACCAAGTGACAGTGAAGATACTACTGTGAATACATCATCTGGCGGCAGAAGAAAAAATATTGCCCTGAATATTAAGTTAAATCTGTATTTTCAGATATGGGGGAAGGAAAAAAATTCTCAGATTATTTTCTTTCTTTGTTTCATTTAATGCTTTTAGTAGGATGTGCTTTTGTGAATGTAACCGAAATAGTAAAACCAGCTAGGAAAAACAGAAGAATTCATATTCCGTTTCGTGCAGGTTTTGAATACGCCAATTTTTTCACAGATACTGTTTTTCACTTGGGCGTTGTTTTATGAATGAAACGATTTTGAACATGTAGGAAATAAAGTTAAAAAGGCGGGAGTTAATTTTCTGGTTTGTGTCAAGATAGTGGACTTGTAGCTTTTTTTATTTATTTTTTTTTTCTGGAACAATTTTATGGATGTAACCGACAACGTGACAAGAAATCGTAAGTACTTAGAACAAAAGTTATTTAGTTATTACGAATGCCACGAAAATGGACACATGTGTCAAAATTATTTTCATATGCCTCACAAAAATGAGCACCTCACAGACGTTAATGTGGGACGTTTCTGTACTTGTTAATAAAGAGGCAACTGTGTGTGTGTGTGTGTGTGTGTGTGTGTGTGTGTGTGTGTGTGTGTGTGTGTGTGTGTGTGTGTGTGCGCGCGCGCGCGGAGGGAGTATGCTTCCTGGGCTAAACTGGATAAAAACTATGACTGTTTTCATGCAAGGATAACACAGATCATATAAAAGTGGAGGTGATTAATCTTTTAATATTTGTTGCAATATCAGCTTTATGATCTTGACAACGAAAAAATTACTGTACACAATTATTTACTGTGACCGGTAACATACCATACAATATTATTTCAACAGAATTAAAAAGTGTTGTCCAGTCACTAATTCTAAATCTAAAACGAAACGTGTCTTTCACTCCTTTACGGACTTGATTTTTTTTTTTACGGACCCAGCAAACTGATACCAACTGCACCCTAAGCTACCCAGAGTCCACTGAAATATGCAGGCCGACGTCAACCAGTCTTTCTTCTAATTACACCCCAGGACGGCATGACAGTCACTTACAACTTTGAGCACTTAGGAGAGGATGAGAAATCGGTGCACTGAAAGGGAGAGAAATAGAAGCGTACAAATGTAAGTACCTAAGCGTTGTAATAGCAGACTCTTAAAATTTTCAGCACTTACGAGGGACGATAAGGGATACTCACACTCGCTTACAAATTTCAGCACTTAGAGAGGAAGATATGGGATGCAGCGCTAGGATCGTCCACTTCGTAGCAATAGCAACCTCGTACACTTTCACACCAACTAATGATGATGACAAACTTGTGATGTGTATTTACTGTATCGGCAGTTTCTTGGAAGGATTTTAACCTGTGCCTTGTAAGGTCACTCAGTAAAGTAATATGACATAGCTATAATTTTTTTTTACCTGAAAGTTACCAATCATACCGAAATAAATGAGGTTATATCGCTCATGTACAATTTCACTGAAAGTAAAGGGGCTCTATTCTGCTGATCTACAATTATAGGATCTTGAAATTGTTTTTTTTTAATTTTTTCTCGGAAGGAACGATTTGCGGGCTCCTGGCCTTTTGTTCCTTCTTCCTTGCATTAAAAAAAAAAAAAAGAGTATCGGTTATCAGGTACACGGCAACTTATAGTTACTCAAGGAAAATAACCAAACATACCGAAAAAAATGAAGTAGTACCACTCATGTACAATTTCATCGAACGTTTAGGGTTTTCATAACTGTTTTGCTGACTCAGAAAATGTAGATCAGTGAATCTAAGGAACGTGTATACTTCTTTATTCTTGCTGCTTCCAGGTGTATTAAAGGTATCAGTGAGGTATATACCTAATTCCTCCAGTTTGCAAAAGTCTCGCCTAAACTCAGTACATCCCGTTGAAAGTGGCAAAAATCAAGAACAGGAAAAACATAATCGAAGTAAAATGGTTAAGAATCTTGACAAGGTTTGGTGAACACATGGTTAAAAACTCGAAACTATCTGAAATACGCAACACACAAGTTATATTTATCTCTCTATATACCTAGGATGCTTCCCCCATGGAAAGGGGGGAAGCAGCCTAAGTATTATATCTGGGTATAGTCAAGGTAAAGCATAGTTATGTCTCACTACGTTTTGCTGACTGAAAAATAATCTTGGGACAAAACTGGGAAGACAGTAGAGAAGTCAAGCTATCCTCAACATGCAGGAGTGAAGTTAAAAGACACTGGTTAAGTTGGTTAAGTTTCGCCAGTTTTAAATAATCCACAAAGAAAAGCAGGAAGATAAGTTGATTCCGTGAGTGTAGCAGCGACATTTTGTGAGACGATGCAAGTAGTGGTTTGGTGAGTGTAATGTCGGGGTGGGATTCACGGCGGAAACAAGACCGAAACCACAGACACAATGCCGTGCTAAGTCAGTTCATAAAGTTGATTCTTATACTCTTTTTAACTTTAACTTGGCGTAACATTCACATCACTCCATTTCGGACGTCGAGATGTACCTAATATTTGATGCTAATCACGAAAAATTGTTCAGGGAAGGCTGTCGAGCTGTTGTGCTGTCTTATTTTGCTATTGGACTATTGAAAATGAGCAGGAAAAATACGAAAAATTGCGCCAAAATAGTGTGAAACAAGTATACTAACAATTCCGTTCTTTAGTTTCGGATGCTGGACTGATATTTATTTATTTGTTTATTCATTTATTTACTTATTTGGGGGAAAGGTCAGCTAAGTGGCGCATATCCACTCTGGCAGTCAAAAACACTCACACACTTAACCATAGTAGGTTTTCGAAAAATTATTTTTAGTGTTCATTCCGGTTTGTATTTTGTGATGTCGAGTGGAATGTTTGAAAGGGGCATTTCGATACTGGAAAGAAGCTATAAATAAATCTCTCTCTCGCTCTCTCTCTCTCTCTTTCTCTCCCCCCCCTCTCTCTCTCTCTCTCTCTCTCTCTTTCTCTCCCCCCCCTCTCTCTCTCTCTCTCTCTCTCTCTTTCTCTCCCCCCCCTCTCTCTCTCTCTCTCTCTCTATATATATATATATATATATATATATATATATATATATATGAGACCTAGAGAGAGAGAGAGAAACGACAGTAACAATAATGAGCAAGAAATCCTTTACTAAACCCTTTCTAATTAGTCCCCTTAAGTCTTATCCAAAGTACATGCCTGTACATTTTTCAGTGAAAATAGTCTACAAAAAATTGACAAAAACAAAATCTGGATTTCCATAAAACTAAAACGGATACCCCAGTAAAATATATTTGTATTTTAATTCCCTGTAATTAGTGAAACGAGGGCCAAATATTGCACTCAGTACCCATGTTTCTGCACTGCTGATGCTTTATACCTCCTGAGAAAAAAAATAATAATGGTCCCACTGAACGTAAATTGTATTAATAAAATTTTAAATAAATCGATCAGAGGAAGTAACAAGAAGAATAAAACATTGTTCGGAAGGTTTTAATAGATTACTGTTGAACCCTCTTTTCGGAACCTCTAACTTAAGCTCAGGTAAAATCGTCTTATGGTAGTCAACATAAATAAACATCATCGTGGTGACTGCGTTAAAATGTAAAGGAAATAATACCCCACTGTCTGACACCTTCATACCTTGTGCAATATTTACCTGCATCATTCAGTGTAGTTCATGCATGAATGTTGTGCAAGCTGTTATTGAGGCGGTGGTCTTAAAATATGATGTCTCACTTCGTCAAAATCTTAAGAAGCTTAAAATAAAAAATAAATAATTGATGCTATAATAAACACAAGGAAAGTTTCTTAGCCCTCTGAATTATTTGACGACATAGATTTTATGCACTATAATGAAGGAGGATTTCACTTGCTGAGGGAAATGCTAGGATCCAAAAAAATAATCCCCTCAGTACAATTATGATGTATTTTCATTAAATCCGCCAACGAGGTTGGAGGAGGTTATATATTAACCTATGTCTGTCTGCTTGTCCATGCGATTAAATGAGTTTAATTGAAATTTTATGGAAGGGTGGGCCATGGACCAAGAAAGAACTGATTTTAAATTTGGGGGCGGGTCTGGATCTGAAGTATCCCGCACACTATCTCCAAAAGTTCTCAATGAATTTCCATGAGATTTGGTGGAAGAGCGGGCCATGGGCCAAGAAATGGTTAACTTTTAGGGCTGATCCGGATCCGGGTCTTATGTATCCCGCACAATATCTCCAAAAGTTTTCGATGAATTTCAATAATATTTTGTGGAAGAGTGGGCCATGGGTCAAGGAACGGTTGATTAAATTTTGGGGCGGATCCGGATCCTAACACAATATTTCAAAGGATCTGGATCCGAATCATTTTTAATGGCAGTGGCACTGGTGGAGGTATGCGCTCTCTGTGTGCTTTCTAATTTTGTTTTTGTTACAAACACCTCACATTAACCTTTCGCACTGAAATGGTAACGAAGATAGCAATTAATTCTTTAAGAATTTACTTTTGATTTTTTCTTGCTATCACCAGACGACTTAATTCAGCACAGGGGAGAACGCTTGTACTCGTAGTAAAAGATTTAAGGGGAGTATCACAAGGTTAAGTCCAAGTTATTCACGCTAAGGAATGCTGGGGGGAAATGCACCAAAGTCAAATAATATGACAAACACTTTCTACATAAAGCGATGATAGGTCTGCCGTCTATCTAACCTGTTTGTGCCTGTCTGTCTGTCAAATACATGACGCCGCATTATCATTCATTTCATGCCCAAATCGTGGGGAACTATATCGCCGAGAGGCAAACAGGAATGGGAAGGGCAGACTAACAAGTAAATATATAATTAAGGCAAATATATGTTGATATAACTGCTGGTGATACAGAGCAATGGTGTAGGTTCAAAAAGATGCACATGAAAGTACATAAGTTTGAATGTGTAGTTATAAATGAAAATAATTAAGTAAAATACTGATAATACGAAATCAAAGGCCAAGGAAATAAAGAAAGAGGGTGAGAATGTCCCCCAAAACATTAGGGTGAGGAGCGAAATATTTACCCAAACTACAATCTAATATTTGAGCAATAAACCCCAAACAGTTTACCTACTTTGCACCCCACTGAGCCTGCCGGGAGGTGAGGCGAGGTGAGGTGAGTTGAGGCGAGGGGAGGGGAGCTGAGATGAGGGAAGGTGAGGTGAGAGGAGGTGAGGGAATGAATGAAGGCAGCATAGGGGAAAGGCCAAGATTATCTAAGGTGGAGTGGGAGTGAAGTAAAGTCAAGGTCACTGCCTCCCTCACCCTCACACACTCACATACCTGACCTTGAACTGATAACAACAGGCCTTAATCTGGCCGTACTTAGTGTCTCTGGTGGGAGTGACTAATGTTCTCCGAGACTGGTTGAGTGTTGAGGGTGTAAAGAGTACATAAATTATTATCATCCTTATTTATAATTTTTTGTGCAATGGAATTCTGTAACTTTTCTCGATGATAGATTTAGTTTTTTCAGTGTAAAGAATGTGAAAGTGAATTCAGTTTAGCAAATATAATGAAACTGATGGTCTTATTTAGAACTGTACGGCTGGTAATAAGGCTAAAAGTTATTGATAAAGATTGAGCTCTGACAGCGTCAAGAATCTAGAAGCCCTGATTGAAACTGTTGTTATTGTGGTTGGGTTAGATAAAATTCTTTCATCTTGATTTTGACAGTGCAAAGAAATGTTTAGACTTATATCTGTTAGTAATGGTGGGACTTAATAGGAATTTACTCAGTTTCGACAATTTGAAAGAACTGGTAAACGTAACTGTACTTTTTGTGGCAAGGGTTTTTGGTTTTCTCGGTAACTAGTTAACCTTTTCATTATGAGACGTTTCCTCTAAATTGAATGAAATTATAAGGTGGTCACACACACAAAAAAGACATCTTACTTAAGGATTTGGTGGAGATTGCTTCCACCCTGTTTACTACGAGAGATGTCTTTAAATCTTGGGTAAAGCCGTCTGGCGGTAGCAAACAAAAAAGAAATCATACTGGTGTCATCATCCTGAAGCGGTTAAGTTTCTGGAGGATGAATATTTTGTTCGCCTTCATTATGTCTAACATTGCCCTGGAAAATTATTCTTTTACAAACACAAAAATAAATAAGTAAATAAATAAACAAAATACATGCGTAAACAAAGAAAATAACCTAATCTAACCTAAATTCACCTTGGCACGGCCAATTACTCCTCTATTTATAAAAAAAAAAGAATATTACTCCTACAAGTCATTTCACTCCATTCATCGAGCATATCTGTTGTCTTCTGTCTAGTCAGTCATTTTATGTAACGCTACATTTTTCTTCTGTCATCCATTTCATCATATTGTAGTCTATTTTCTCTCATTCATGTCATCAAGCTAGCGTTTCCTCTTATTATCAGTGTTTCATTATCATCAGAATTCTATCATCTTTTTGTTATAGTGCCTTCTCTTCTCCTCTTGCCCATTTCATCACACTAGTCACTCTTCTCCTGTCATCCATTATATCATACTGTTTCCTTTCCTCACGTCATTCGTTGATCACACTATTCCCTATTCTCAAGCCATTCAGTCATCACATTATTTTCTCTTTTGTTATTCATTTCATCACACTGTTCTCTATTCTGTAACCCATGACATTTTACTACCCTCTTTTCACCAGTATCCGACCATCCCAACCTTTAATAATCCACAACATACAAAATGTTACCTTACACCACTTAATATTTCTTCTCGAACGCATTATCTGGTCTGTCATGCATTTTCTATTTTCTCAGTTAACGTTGCCTACTGCCAGACATCATATTTTGCCAAGGTGTGGCCTGATAACCGAATTTCCAAACATTTCTAATTCCTCTTTCCACGACACAGTGTCTCTCTCATGGTTTTATATATTTTGTGGTCATTATTTTCAATCAGTCAACACTCAGCCAAACCATCCTTCATTCTTTCTCATTAACACTCTCACGTTCCTTTGACCCAATCTCAGCTGAATAAAATCGTCTAACTTTAGAACAAAGGAAACCAAACAACAACAACAGATTTCTTGGTTCTTTCAAATGTGTAACTAACGTAACTATTCTGTGGGTCAAAGTGGTTCAGCATGAGTATTAACCCTTTCACTACGAAAACCTCTAACAGTTTACTCTTACTACCTTCAGGCAATTATATTCGACTTCGGTATGATGCCTAGCAGTGAAAGGGATTAAAGATGGCTGTATCTAGCCCCTCAAGTAGGAAATTAATCTTACAAATGAATGAAACTGTCTGGTACATTCAAAAGTAAAACGCAAATTACGTCATCAACTTTATAGGGTTGAGCATAGTTTTCGTTGCAATCATAATTACCTTTAAGTCTCATTAGAGCTTAGATCAACACTCATTTACTGGAGTTCCTCATCTGATTCACTTCTTTCCGGCATTCATCATTTACCTTGAAATGGCGATTTGGGGCTGGCATACCATTTTTTAACAATCATATTCCAAAGTCAGGCTATGTTCCCGGCCACAAGGATACCTCCCTTCGTCGAAGGGTTGAGTTCCTTTGTTATTCTAGGTATAATTTTTGAAAAGATTGTCTGGGCATGCAGCGAACGGTGCTGCCAGAATAATACCATCTTGTGCGGCATCCTTCTAATTTGTCATATCCTCTATCCTCAGAGCTACAGGATTACCACATCCTTCTGTTTTGATATTTTTCTCTATCCCCAGAGTTGTATGTTAGTAGGGTCTGTTACATCTTGTCTCTAGACTGCTCTAACCACTGCTTGCCTTTCAGATGAGGTATATGCTTTCTTGCAGTTAAAGTATGGAAAACCGAAAGGCATTTTGAAATCTGGTGCCTTCTCAGTCGCTTACAATGCTAACCACCTGACCACTACGAAGTCTTGTTTGTTCTCTCTGTAAGTTTGCATATGCTGGAAGACTAGTTTCAACTGTTAGTAGTTTTATGAAAAAATATTGAATAAGAAGAAAGGAAACAAGCATTGTCATCAGGCCATTGTTAAACGTATTCACATAAAGTGAGTTCTGTAATGTTCCACAGTTTTCTTTAACTCTCAATCTATGAACGGATGCCAGACGATTTTTTCAGCTGAAAGTGAGTCATAGGATCCAGACTGTAAATGATGTCATCATTAATCTTCTCAGGGTCTAAAATAACTCTCGTATTCTGTTTTAGGATTTGCCAGGCAAATTTATTAAGCCTGACAATGTTGATGCATGTACCGTATTTATACTTGAACGCCAAGTGCGTTGAGTACTGAATCATTTTACCTGAACTCTCTGTTGACCGATAATCTTACGTGTTTTCTACTTTTCCTACTTCGAGATTATGTACACCCCTTTTCATTCTACATTATACACACCCTCTTAATAATAATGGGAATGGGGTAAACTACTTCACACAGATGACGTGTTTCACAAGAGTTTAGAAGCTTTCTGAGCTGGAAGAGTTAGTTGCTGCCTTCATCAACCCCTGTAGAGTAAAATGGTTCCCTTAAGCTTACTATATTCTGTTCACTTTAATTTGGCCTGAAGTTAATATCTCTCCGTCTTGAATGCTGAAATGTAACAAAAAATAAACGCTAGAATATGTTGTTAATCAAGAAGAAGTTCCATGAGCTACGTGAAGTAAACTGCATAAGGGCGAAAGTTTGCGGTCAAGTTAAAATGAATGTACTATATCTGATAGCAGAGGGAATAAGATAAAACACACCAGTACGTCATTGCAGTGATGGAGTTAAGGTGTTCACTAGGACTATGTAAAACAAAGCAAAAATAAATGAAGTGAATGAAGTATTAAAGCAGAACAAGATGGTCAATCAGAAATTTAGTATAAAGTGAATGACTACTCAGAAGCATGGTTGTATCAATGGAAATTTGAAGTGTATGGTGTCATGGTATAAGTGTGTGCTTAGGCAGTATGGTGATTTGAAGAGAAAGGAAGAGGAGAGGTGGTGACGCAGTTATGGGTACATGAATTGGAAGGCGGGGAGGAGGCGTTGTAGGCCAAGAAGGTGGTTGGATTTGAAGGTGGGAAGACGTGCGGTACGCCGAGAAGGATGCGAATGGATATGGTACGGTAATGTGTGCATCAGAGAGGTACGAAAATTGAGGAGGCTGTGGAATGGAAAGCGGAAAGAACTGGCTGTATGAGGCACATACAAAGAAGCACACGACAAGGATTTGGTACTTTTTGTTTTTTAACGTGGTAATCAATGTACAGAATGTTTAGCAAGCGTATGACAAGAGGATTATATCTAAAAAAAATGCAGATGGTTAGGCATATGAGAAGAAGCCAGGATTCCGGAGGCCTGAATATTGTCTGGATGACTATGACAAAAGTCTCCTGGAGATAGAAGGAATGATGCATAAAACATGTTCTCAGACTGGAGAATCAATACATCGCTAACCAGTGTTCTTCTGATATATTTAATGATTATCCAAGAATTCCGATGCTCAAGGCCATAGTGAAAAATAAAAAAAAAGCTTCAATTCCTACTGTCCCTTTTTATTTTCTTAGCTCGTCAGTGACTTTTCCTGAATTTTACTCATCGCCAAAACCAATCAGTATAATTCAGCAAGATCTGGATAGATGTACTTGACCCTACTTATTATAACCATTATGTACTCAACCATCATATCATCATTATCGAACAACATTATCATCACTGTCATCATCACCCTAATTTCTAGCTAAAAGATAAAGTGAGTAAAGGTCCAGAAACAAATAAGGAAAAAGCACAACAGCAGTAGACCTATGGGAAAGCACGCCCAGTGGCTCACGATGACCCAAGAAAGAGAATGAGACTGGAAGATTTTATACTTAAATGACTGGAAAATGAGAGACTGAGAGAGAGATCTTATACACTGCGACTGGCAAGTGAGAGACTGATAGAGGATGTGTGTGACATGGCGGAAAGGAGAGACGAAGTAAAGAACAAGGTAGATAAGATAGGAGAGGAGATCAGGATGTGTCGTGGAAAGATGTGCCATTACTAACATGACTATGCCATGTCCATTTTAACTTCGCCTACAATTGCCAACTTTGCGTCTTGAATGTAGAGATTTAAGAGATTAACACTAGAACATGGTGGCAGTCATGAAGTGCGACAGAAAGGAGATAGAGCCGCATTGCTGTGTTATTCTGATGTAGAGGAATGCAAAAGAAGCTGCAAAAGGACGAAAGTCGCCCCCCCCAAAAAAAAAAAGCTATATCATGACTACTAAAAGAACTTACTAACAAAACACACACTACAAGAGGTCTCTCCTAAGCTGAATACAATTGTTGCACGACAGCAAAATGTAAAAATCCATCATCGTACTACATGAGTAAATCGAGATAACGTCTTGCCTCTTCCCTATTTCGGATCTCTCAGTAGCCGCATTATATTCTAACGGTAGCAAAGTATTAAAGATGTCATCGTACTGAAGAGGTTGTATAAAAAATAGAGGTACTACTAGTGTTAACGCCATGTTAAAAATGGTGGAGGTATCAGTGTTAAGGCTAAGTTGGGCACAACTGCATTGCATATGCCATCCTAAACAGACTCGTAGGCTATTATAAGTGACGTTTAGAAATGTGTATGGGTAGCCGTAATATATACCTAAATTACAGAAAAAGAAAAACATGTGTAGGCGCCAAAACTGATACTCTTTGACACGGAGCACTCTGACACTGACAATATGTACCAAAGTTGCATAGCACAAGAAATTACCGAGTGAATTAGTCTGCTTTTCATGCAGACTCCTATGACTCACTCTCAACTAAAAATGGTCTGGTGTTGCGAAAAATAAAACAAACTTGACACAACTATGAAAGAGTTAATGGAGACAACAAGTAGGCTCCTATGACTCATGTTTAACTAAATGAGGCGTTTGTAGAAAAATTCACTGCTCAACCACACCCCCACAAAGTAATAATTCATCATAAACTAACAATGCAATAATTAAAGGTAAAAATAGCACACTGTCTGTTGTAGTCTTTTAACGATACTGTAATATGAGGTAAATGATGAAATCGCACAGTAACTTAAAGACAGTCATAACACAGTAGCTCTTATTGTAAACAACACTGTGGTATATGGTGATACAGACAGGATAAAACTAAGTCAAGAATTCCCAGTAAAACCCACACAGTCGACCTTATAATGTAGTGGTGGCGTCAGAAGTACTGTGCAAGAATTCACCGTTAGACATTCATTCGATCCTGAAAAGGTGCAAAAAATGATACAGCTTTAACATGAAAAGTGGGATAAAAATCTAGTCCAAGAATTCATTATAAAAAACCTCACTTGACCTTCAAATACAGTAAATGTTTTACTGGTATTACCTATGCAATCATTACAAGTCCTTTAGTCAAGAATTAATTAAGCAGCACACAGGATCTTAAAAGGTAGAAAGTGCTAATGTTTTGTTATGAATATATTTGGAGTACGCAAAACACAAATCCTTCTCTCACGAATTCACCAAGAAAACCGTATCTCAGATTATAACTTGGCAACATATTGTAATTTAACCTGTAATATTAATGGCATATACAAAACTCTATTAATATAAATGTGTTGTAAATACAGACCATTATCAACAAATAGAAGCAAAACCTGACACATGATTCACTACAAAGGCTAAACATATCCAATAATGCAGAATTTGTTAATGTGTTATAATTATTAGCGGTATTACCAAAAAAAATCACAGGAATTCACACCCCTCAAAAAATATGCAGTAATCTTCATCAAGCTGAACTTAAGATCCTATAAATGGCACCAAAATCAAGGAAATGATAGCAAAGAATTCACCATTAAAATCAATGGTCAGAGATAAACGTAAAATTCTTTGGTGCTATAATCATGAATGTATTATGTTAGCAGTATTCGCAAGAAAAAAGTTTAACACAAGAATTCAGGATAAAAACGGTCCAAACCTGAAGTTAAGATTTTATAGCACAGTGATTGTCAAATTACAATGTCAGGGACTTGGTGCAAAACAAAATAACCTTCAACAAAAGAATTCCCCATAAAATGCAAACTCTTTCCTCGAAACACAAAAATAGCTAACCAGCGGAACGATAAAGGTAAGGACGTACTGAATTACAGAATACGAAATCGGAGTGTTAAATTAACCGATGTGGCAGAAAATAAACTCAGCGAAAGAACTCAACATAAAAAAATCAGTCTCCGTCGAAGTAGCCTACACAATAAGTAGCATCAGCAGAATGTTAAGATTTAGGTCGTGCTGAATAACAGAATACGAGAATTTTGTATTATAATAGCAGAAGTGGTGGAAAGAATTACTCTGAGAAAGGAATAAAAAATTTCTTAGTCGAAACACAAAACAGCCAACGAGCAGAACGCTGAGAGTAAGGACGTGCTGAGTTATGCAGTGGGGGAAGAGATTGACAACACCAAACTCCCTGACTACCACCACCCCTGGATAATTCACCACCATGAATAAATCGCCACAACCTTTAGCAAAACTTGTTAAGCGGAATCACTGAGAGAACTTTTTGTGTAAGAGGCTGAGTAAGTGAAGTCTGGGTAATACTTGATGATCAGTCTGCCGTCAAGGCGCGGGTACATGCCAGCTTCAAGGTGGTTATAATTTCCAAGGTATTTACGCACTTTAAAGTCATCTCGCCAGACTTCTTTCTCCCCCATTTTCTTCTTTTTCCTGGTCAGTCAGTGGCAGTGGGCAGCGGAAGCATTTGGTTTCGATTACCTGTTCAGTTATGCTGTATTATTTGTGGTTGCACTTTGATTTTCTTCCAAAAGGCCAAACTATATCATGATGAGAACGTCTTTATTGCACCGAGATGAATAACTCACGTATTGAGGTCGTATTGTAAGTGACACAGGAGCTTCGTAGCACATCTTCCTTAACAGGTTAGTTTGCGTATTACACCTTAAAGTTTCAAGTATGCCAGTTATATGTTTTTAATATCGACGTAGTTTGTAATCGTAACATACAGGAAGTTATCAAGATGTATGACGCAGAATAAATCGCAAAGGAAGAGTTTGTTATGAAATATCCATAGCTGCTTAGAATATGTCACTTAGCTTAATAACAGATTTCAAATTTTTTTTTTCGTGAACTATAACTTGCCAACCTTTTAAGATCACTTAATTTTTAAAACTGAAGAAACTATATAATTACGGCTTTATAAAACTAATCTGTGTACTGTGCGGATTTTTGTCTTTAGAAAGAAGAAACCAAGGGCTGAAAGCTCACCAGTGTTATCCCATCCACAGCCAATGTCAAGATCTATTCATTCTGAGATACTGAGGCACTTTAACAGACTGGAGGTCAGAGGCTGGGGGAAAGAAAGATTGTTTAAAACGAAAATCCAGAACAGTAACTTCCCTTACACTTCCTCATGACATTTCCAGAGAGCTATGGTGATGTTACTTTGAGTGAGTGCAGGCACGAAGATTACAGACAATGTTAAGTCCTACGATTATGTAAATGCAGACTCATTTCCTGTGCGGTAATTGTTCACCTCAAAAGCAAGATAACCCATATACAGGTGCATGATACATCGGCGACAGAAAGGATCCATTCACATTCCAGTTTGTAATCACTTGGCAAGAAGCTGTCAAGTTTCCTCACAACAAATGTACGTAACTGAACTGGAACAAGTAGTGCTTGATAAGTACAAGATAAAGAGGGGTGATTGAAATAATATGTTAACTTTAGCTAGTCCTTACCAAAAGAAACAAAATACAGCAGCGCCAAACAGCATTTGCAGTATTTACGTCACTAGCAGGATGAAGTCTATACGATACTGACCTAAGCTGCAGTTTATCTGTGCTTAATCTCAAGTTACTGGTCCACGTGATGTATGTCAATTGTATTTTTGTACAAATTTCTGATTCACTGACGGTATTATACCTAAACATGGACTTCCAAGTGAAGAAAAATAATTAGAATGGCAGTCGGATATATTCATTTGAGTAACAGCCTTGATATAAAGTGCAAGGTGAAACAGGTATACCGATTAGCTTACATACGATACTGTTTGGTACATGAAAAACTACTATCGTGACACTTGGTTGTGATTAACGCATTTTGCATTTTATTTCTCCTTATTTTTGACGATTTTAGCTCTGAGAAACCTATCGCTGCGAAAAGATAAAACACTATGCCAAATAACGCTATGGGTTAAAACCAGGAACATACTGTAGCTGTTCCAGTAAGCGCCAGACGATTTCATTCCGCTTAGCGAAACGCACAGCAATCATTGGGTTAAACATCGCTGGGTTTTCTGACTAGAGGCTCCTCATGATTGAAGGACAGGGAAATAAACCAGACCACCGTAGTAAACAGTTACAACATAATAATGTTTGTAACCAAACCATAACTTCCCTGGAAATGTCGCCAAATATATCTTTACATTCATTATTAGGAAAGACTGAGTATTATGTGCTAAGGAGGCAAGAGCTAATTGGTAGAACAATGAAATGGAATACGTGACTGTAGCTAGTTCATCTTGGCATGGCCTAGAATTTCGTCCTTTTGCAACTTATTTCACGCAACTCAAATGCAAAATAAGATAACACTATGGTTCTCAGCATTATTCCCATAATGCATAATAAGATAACACTATGGTTCTCAACATTATTCCCATAGCACTGCTTCGTGACTAGCATCATTTCTAGTGTTGCACTCTTCTCATAACTCAACATTCAAGATGAAGAGGTGGCAATTTTGGTCCATGATAAAGCACACTGTTGCAGGCTTAGTGCTTTAGAGAAGCAAGTCATTTATTCATTATTGTGATTATTAGATTGGTCAGATAATGATACGCAGTTGCACCACAGAAGCTTCATATGCCCAAAACAGACATCTACAATAAAAACGTAGGCGCTGGAAAGAGAGGCCTTCATTGGTGGTAGAGATATAGCTCTTGCAGCTACTTCGTATACTCCTAAGACGGGATTGTGGACTGCCAGAATGGCAACATCAGCCTGCAATCTACCGGGTTTAAGAGGCTTCCGCTACCATATACGTAGAAAAGTTATGCACATAAAGAAGCGTCGTTGATTAGAATGATAATAGTTTAGGACTGACATACTCCTTTCAGGAAGCAGACACTTTTTAAAAATGAATTCTGGTCACCGAACTGACCCCCGTATAAAGTTTAGGGGAGACCTCTTGTACTGAAGAAGTTAGTGAAAGATGTACGGGATGCAGTCCTTCCGGCACAAAAATATATCTCTAAAACTAAATAATATCGTCTGGATATAGCAAGGATAAAAACAACAACGTCATCATATTCAAAGGGTTAAACAATCTTCACGTCGGGCCGAGACTGTTTACCTTCTCAGTAAACAAAAACTCATATTATAGGTATAATTCTTGCATACATACCACTCACGGCACTGTGATATAAATAAACGATAAATGCCCCAAGTAGTTATCGCTGGGTGGGATAATATCAGTGTACAGATCCTACCTTATGTCAGCTTTTGCTAGTAAGGTATTTATTTGTTAGCAACAATATAACATACTTCCAGTTACACTAATGCCGCTGCTAGAACGAAGATTAACAAATTACTGTCAGTAGAAACTGAAAAACGTTTACCAAAGAATGTGTCATCCTCACCATTGTCTGGTTCCCCTGGAGAGAAAACAAAGGTAAAGGGCATGAGATTAGGAGGCTTTCTAGCACCTCCTCCTAAGCGATTAATTATGCATCGCACAGATAATTATTATCATGTATGTCATTTGTATCACTTTCATATCTACTCAGTTTCCACAAGCAACATGCAAGATGATAATAATCAGCCCTATGCAAAAAGAAACTTAAGAGAGTGATGCTAGAGTCAGAAATAAGAAAGAGGTGCCAAATCACAGTTAATTTACGATTTGCTTTTAGCCATGATTATGGCCCTATTTCTTGTCACAGTGGTTCAGATCTTGTGTGTCAGATGTCAGTGTCAGATTACCGTAATAAATGTAGGACCCCACCACCACCATCACGTAAGAGTGAGTAGGAAGAAAACCAGGAAAGAGCTCGAGTTCTTTTCTGATTTCCTTCCTATTTTTCTTCCCCCATCCATTCTTATCCATTTGTCAAAATGAACCAGTTATGTCATCTCATAATGTTGCCTTATTTACTGTATCATGGAGTATGCTAAATCATTTATGCATTACTTAACAAAGATCTACTAGTGAGTATCTCGTAGCAACATTCTACAGCTCTGTCACACAGATATTGCACTAGTTGAGAGACTTATTAGGATATGCTTTGTTAACCTTCTGATGATCAGGACAACGCTTATGTTTTACTCTTTATTTTAGATTTTTTCTTTTTTAACGGGCCACAGGAGCCTAATGTTAGTACCGTCACCTCTCATCCCCTCATGGCCAGGACAACCCTGGTATTCTACTGTAGTTAACGCCAAATGTTTTTATTCAGCTGAGAGTGAGTATAGAGTCTGAGGGTGCTTAAGCTTCACTTCCTGAACATTTTAATTTGACCCCTCGTCCCACACAGTAAGTCTTTATTAAGGTATATAAAATTGAGGTTGCAAGAAAAAGGGAGTGCATGCAGTAGCGACAGCTTCCTCGAGTGCCTGAAGACAGTGGCCATACCTTAGAGAATGAACTCCTACAGACCTCTTCATTATGATTATAATAAAATTATACGGTATAATTTATCTTGCTCCCATCCCGGAGGTTTTACTCTGCATTGGTTTAGACTTTCGCTATGTATCTTCGTATTACCGAGAAGAAAATACCACTACTTCGTGATCTACTTTTAGTGTCTTGTCACAGCGGAATATGCGAAAGGGGGAAATGGCCAATCAGGCCAAAGTTAAAGTGAAGAGATTATAGTACTGTCAGCTCGAGCTACCTTACTGTACTTGGAACTTTGCACAGGATAATTTGCATCAAGTTAGAGTTTTGTTATATTTTTTATTCGTACCACTATCTGGCAGTTTTATCGTGTTGGACTTTGGCTTTTTCCTTGGTTCCCTTTATCATCAGTATCATTCGGTAGTCAACTTGGACTATTATATCATGCTTACAGTTTTGTGGAGGAAAACTTGTATGTACCGGGGCAAAGTCAGGATTATTTTACTCCATCAACTCAAGGAGGCCAAAAAATTTTTTTTGCTGCCTACACACGAGGTTATTCAGCAGTGGGAAGACCTCTCGTAATGAAGTGATTAATGACGACAGTTTCTTTCTTAACCACGAGAGGTCCTTCCTTAAATTGAATAAAGTCAACCTTCCTCTAACATTTTTTTCCGTCTCACCTACTTTATCATCTTAGCCAAACCTCTTCTCTTCATACTAAACACTCCATAAACAGGAAAACAATCTGGCTGCAGGAAGAATGAAAAATACAATCCATCATCGTTATGAAGGAGCTAAGGGTCAAGAGGATCGAAAGACTGCGGAAGAAGAGACGTGGATAGAGTTTGCATCCTCCTTGCCTTGTCCCTCCTAGAAACAAATCTTAGGTGTGTCAGTGAAGTACGTCCATATAGGAGAGGGAAAGGGTTATCGAAGGTAAGAGTCATCTAAGGGTATGGGTCGTCCAAGGGTAAGGGTCATCCAAGGGTATGGGTCATCTAAAAATAGGAGTTATCTAAGGGCGAGGATTACCCAAAGATAAGCGTGACGGAAGGTCGAAGGTAAGGCTTATCTTAGGATTAGGGGAGGTGAGAGGTGATGCAGGGCAATGGTGAGGAAGGGCAAGGGTGAGGCAGGGCAGAACTGAGGCAGGACAAAAGTGAGATAGTACAAGATTGAAGCAGGGCATGGTAAGACAAGGTGAAGTAGGGCAAGGGTGAGACAGAGCAAGGGCGAGACAGGGCAAGGGCGAGGCAGCGCAAACCGGGACAAATGTAAGGCAGCGTAAAACGATAAAGCAGGTAGAGTGACGTAGGGTAAGGTGGCACAAGGATGGGACAGGGCAAGGTGAACAAGGGTAAGGAAAGGCTAGGTGGGGCAACGGTAAGGAAGGGCAAGGTGGGGCAAATGTAAGGAAAGGCAAAGTGGGGCAAGGGTAAGAAAGGCTAAGGTGGGGCAAGGGTGGGGAAGGGCAAGGTGGGGCAACTGTAAGGAAAGGCAAGGTGAGGCAAGGGTAAGGAAGGGCAAGGTGGGGCAAATGTAGGAAAAACAAGGTGGGGCAAGGGTAAGGAAGGGCAAGGTGGGGCAAATGTAAGGAGGGGCAAGGTGGGACAAGGGTAAGGAGAGGCAAGGTGGAACAAATGTGCGGAGAGCAAGATGGGGCAAATGTAAGGAGACCAAGGCGGGACAAAGATAAGGAAGGGCAAATTGGGGCAAGGGTAAGGAAGAGCAAAGTGGGGCAAGGGGTATGGACGGACAAAATGGGACAAGGGTAAGGAAGAGCAAAGTGGGGAAAGGGTAAGGCAGGCAGGGTGAGGCAAGGGTGAATCAGCCGGGGTGGGGCATGGGTGGGGCAGACAGGGTGCGGCTAGGGAGAGGCAAACTATATTGGTGAACAAGACAAGGTAAGGAAAGGTTAAGGTAAGGAAAGGTGAACGAAGTATTGGGCTGTAAAGATGAGATAAGACGAGGTGATGGAAAGAAGGTGAAGCTGAGGCAAGGCGGGGGGAAGGGCGAGGCAGGGCAAGATGAAGGGAGGACAGAACAGTATAGCAGAATATAAGGGTCAGGCGGGGGGGGCGGGTGCATTGGGAAGAGGTACAAGAGGGCAAGCTGGGGTAAGGGTAAGGGAGAGCAAGGAGAGGGGATGGTGGGGCAAGGCAATAGAGGAAGGCTATTGCAGTACGGCAGAGCACAAGGATGAAGGAGGGCAAGGTGGGAAAGTGTTGCAGATCAAAGTGGGGGAAGGATGAGTACAAGGGTGAGGCAGAGTACAAGGGTGAAACAGAGTACATGGTTGAGGCAGAGTACATGGATGAGGCAGAGTACAAGGGTGATGCTGATTACAAGGGTGAGGCAGAGTACATGACTGAGACAGAGTACATGGGTGAGGCAGGATAAGGTGAGGAAAAGGTGAGAAACGCAAGATGAGGGATGGGTAACGCAGGGTATAAGAATGAGGCAAGGCAAGGTGGGGAAGGATGAGGCAGGGCAAGGTAGAGGGAAGAGGAAGGCAGGAGGAGCTGGGAAAAGGGTGGGGAGATGTATAAGGGCGTCAAAAAGGGTAATGGAGAGCTGAAGAGATTAGGGTGAGACAGGGCAAGGTGGGGAAAAGTAAGGCAATATAAGGAGGAGAAAAACTGGGTAGACAGGCGATGTAAGTATGGAGTATGGTAGACAGATAAGAAAGAAGGGTAGCAGATAAGTAGGAAGAGTGGTAGACAAGTAGGAAGTGTGGTAGACATAAGTAGGAAGGGTAGTAGATAAGTAGGAAGAGTGGTAGACAAGTAGGAAGTGTGGTAGACATAAGTAGGAAGGGTAGTAGATAAGCAACAAGTGTAGAAGATAAGTAGGAAAGGTGAAGGGTGATGTGGATGGTGCGAAAAGTGGTAGATAAAGAGGAAAGGTGGAAGATAAGTAGGAGGGGTTGTAGATAAGTAGGGGTGATGCTAGGTAAATAGGAAGAATGAAAGATAAATAGGAAGGGTGGTAGCTGGTGTGGTGTGGTGTGGTGTGGTGTGGTGTGGTGTGGTGTGTGCAGTGACTTGAGTGGTGTGATGTGGTGCAGTGACCTATGTGGTGTGGTGTGGTGAAGTGATGTGTGGTGTGGTGGGGTGATTGCTGTGGTGTTGATTGATGTGTTGGAGTGGCTGGTGTAGTGTAATGTGTGGTGGACTGGCTAGTGTAGTGTGGGGTGACAGGTGTGGTGTGGTGTGGTGTAGTGTGGTTGTTTGGTGCGATGTGGTGTAATGCTGAGTAGTGATAGGTGAGATGGGATGGTGTGACGTGGTGCTGTGCATTGCTGTGAGTAACTATGTGATGTGGAATGGTGGAGTAACTGGTGTAGTGTGGTATGGTGGAGTAACTGGTGTGGTATGGTGGAGTAACTGGTGTGGTATGGTGGAGTAAATGGTGTGGTATGGTGGAGTAAATGGTGTGGTATGGTGGAGTAAATGGTGTGGTATGGTGGAGTAACTGGTGTGGTATGGTGGAGTAAATGGTGTGGTATGGTGGAGTAAATGGTGTGGTATGGTGGAGTAAATGGTGTGGTACGGTGGAGTAACTGGTGGTGCGGTGTAGTATGGTGGAGTAAATGATGTGGTGTGGTATGTTGGTATAACTGGTGTGGTGTGGTTGTGTGGAGTAACTGGTGTGGTGTGGTACAGTGGAGTAACTGGAGTGGTGTGGTGTGGTACAGTGGAGTAACTGGTGTGATACTGTAGAGCGACTGTTATGGTTTGGTGTGGTGGAGTGACCTGTATCGTGTGGTGTGGTGTGGTGTGGATTGACTGGTGTGATGTAATGACTTGTGTGGTGTGCTATGCTATGGTGTGGTGAATGATGTGATAAAGTGTGAAGAAGAAAATGGTATGGCATGGACAGCCTACCGTTGTATAGTGAAGAGATTGGTGTAATGTGGTGATGTATAGTGTAGTGACTGGTGTGGTTCGGTATGATGGAGTGACTGGCGTGGTATGGTGTGGCTGAGTGACTGAAGTGGTGTCCTGTGCTAGAGAGCCTTGGGGCGTGGTGTGCTGTGTGGTGTGGTGCGGTGTGGTGAAGTGACAGGTCTGGTGTAGTGTGGTGTATGTGACGTGTTGTGTGCTGTGATGGAGCGACTGGTGTGGTGTGAAATAACTGGTGTGGTGTGGTATTGTGTGGTGAAGAAGCTGTTGTGGTATGGTGAACTGCCTGATATGTGAGGTATGTATCAGGTATTAGGGAATTGTGTATCAAGTATGAGGTATGTATCAGGTATGAGGCATGTATCAGGTATTAGGGCATTGTGTATCAGGTATGAGTTATGTTATCAGGTGTGAGAGTATAGGTATTAGGCATAAAGTATGAGGGTACCAGGGTATGAAGTGTGAGGATATCAGGACATCAGTGGTGGGGGTATCAGGTAGGAAGGTATGACGTATATTAGCATCAGGAATTAGGGTATAAGGTATAAGATATGTTGTAACAGGCAGAAAGATATCTGGGTTGC
The DNA here is from genome assembly GCF_032717465.1 of Coenobita brevimanus. Lineage (NCBI taxonomy): Eukaryota > Metazoa > Arthropoda > Malacostraca > Decapoda > Coenobitidae > Coenobita > Coenobita brevimanus. The sequence goes on from NC_137047.1 coordinate 17,299,216, forward strand.
GGGTATTGGGTATTAGGGTATCGGCTATGAGGGTGTCAAATATGAAGGAACCATGTATGAGGGTATTTGGTATAAGGGGTATCAGGTAAGGCGGGTATCATGTATGAGGGGTGTCAGGTATGAGGGGGTGTCAGGTATGAGGGGAGTCAGGTATGAGGGGTATCAGGTATGAGGGGTATCAGGTATGAGAGTTGTCAAGTGTGAAGGGTGTCAGGTATGAGAGGTGTCAGGTACGAGGGGTGTCAGGTATGAGGGGTATCAGGAATGAGAGTTGTCAAGTGTGAAGGGTGTCAGGTAAGAGAGGTGTCAGGTATGAGGGGTGTCAGGTATGAGGGGTATCAGGTAGCCTATAAGGGATATCAGATAGGGGTATCAGGTATGAAGGGTATCAGGTATGAGGGGCATCAGGTAAGAGGACATCAGATATGAGGGTATCAACTATGAGGGCATCAGGTATGTGGGCATCAGGTATGAGGGTATCAGCTATGACGGTATTAGGCATAAGAGTTGTCATGTAGCCTATGAGTATCAGATGGGGTATCAGATATGAAAATGTAGGTATCAGGTATGAAGGTATCAGGTATGAGGGTATCGGGTATGAGGGTACCAAGTAAAAAGAGTAACAGGTATGGCAGAAGCCGGTATGACAGGTAGCACGTATAGGAGAAGCAGGTATGAGGGCATCAGGTTTGAGTATCAGGTATGGGCATAGAGCACCGTATAGGTATAGGGTATAAGGTATCAGGTATCAGCTATGAGAGGGTATACACATTAGTGTGAGGTCTTAGGGTAGTGGGGGGGACAAGTATAGGGGGAGACGGGGGGGGTCCTAACCGGGAGGGAGGGGGAGAGAGGGGGGGTGAGGGACACACAACATGGCGGGTGAGGCAAGATGGCCGCTCCCTTCCCTCCCTCCCCCCTTCTCTCTCTATCTCACTCTCTCTCTCACTCTCTCTCTTTCTCTCCCCTCACGCCGGGATTTGAGGCTTAAAAATCAATACCCACTTTTTCCTCGCTCTCCAAATTGCTTTTTCGTCGTCATTTTTTTTCCTCCCTTCCCTTCAGACCCCCAGGTTTTCTGCTGCGTTTCATATAAAAATTTTAATTCGGTGCACCAGTGGCGTTTAGGTGTTGCATCATTGAACTCCCTCGTTTATATTCCTCACTTATAGTCCTCATTTATCTTATGTGTATAGTATATGTGGTGTAATTTGTATGAACAGTATGTGTGTGGTTGATGAGTTGTGTATATTTACATTTGCACTGAAGTTACCTCTGCTGCTCTGCGTGAAATTAGTGAGAGAGAGAGAGAGAGAGAGAGAGAGAGAGAGAGAGAGAGAGAGAGAGAGAGAGAGAGAGAGAGAGAGAGAGAGAGAGAGAGAGAGAGAGAGAGAGAGAGAGAGAGGATGGGAACAACCTTATCAACACAAAACCAACCATGATAATCACTTAATGTTAAGATGTCCAAGAAAGCAATAATGAATAAACATTATAAAGTATACTTAATAATAAGAGGAATTTCCAGGTAGAATCCACAATATCTTGACTCGAGGCGAAGAAATCCCCAAGAAATATTCGAGGACTGAGAAAAACTTTATGGTACGCCGAATTACCGAACCGTATTATATTTACACCTCTGAGGCCGGAATAATATTCTTCGAGGTTAATTATATCAAGGGTATTGCTGAGAAAGGACAGAGTGAAGGGGAAAGAGCTGGGGAGGAGAGGAAGGAGGGGAGGCAGAAAACGGAAGAGGAAGAAAGAAGAGGAAGACGAAATGAAGAAGAGGATGGGAAGGGGGTTGAGGAGGTGCGGTGTAAGAGGCGACGAAAGACCTAGATAATAAATTATGGGGTGAAGTAGATATGTATATCTAAACTTATATCTGCATTCTTTGTTTTTAATAGAACATGGAAAGATAAAACAAATGAATAAAAAAAAAATCCATACACCAGATTACAGGTGTCCTCCATTCATAAAAAACTATAACAATTGGACTTGAAGAGCTAGCTGCGGGTTGAAGTTTGGGAGGAAACCACTCTGGGGAAGCGAAATCCAAAGAGTTGAAGTTCAGGGAATGAAAGATTTCTGTTGGGCAGAGGTTCTGCAATACGGCGGTGTGACAGTCCACTTAGGAGCGCTACCAGATAGCCGCGTAGCGCGGGAAAGGCATGGAGAGGTGGCACAACAGATGCAACGTCATTTGAACATTTACCACAAAAGTGTCTCTAAAATAATGCAAAGGAGGCACCATTTCTTCTTACTTGTAGAGGAGGTAGTTCATTTTTAACAGTAGGGTTATTAATAATTCTAACAGCTTAGTGCTGAATTTTGTTTAGTTGTTTTAGTGCAACCTCTCCACATCCATTCCACAAGAGTGAGCAATATTCCAGCAGAGAGCACACATGATTCTTGTAAATTATAGCTAACTGCACGCCAGTGATGAAGTTACGGACTCTGTATAATAATCTATGTTTCTTTGAGGCGGTTTTTAGCAAGTGATCTGACATGAGATGTCCAGTTGAGAACATTGTTTAGTGAAACATCGAGAATTTCAATATTTTTGAAGATAGGAATATTAGTAGCATTAATGATAATATAGGAATCGGGTAATATCTGTCTATTAGTAATTGTATATATTTGGTTTTCTTAGCATTAAATGAGACAGTGTCATTTTGTCTCCAGTGATTTTAGATAAGTCTTGATTTATTGAGACTGCTGCACAGAGTTGTGAGTTAGAGATTTTAAACTTTGTTAATGGGTGTTTCAGTGTGATTGAACTGTGAAATGCTGAGTCATCAGCATATGAATGGATGGGATTATGGGTGACAGATAAGAGATCATTAATATGAATTAGGAATAGGGTTGGAGCCAGAACTGATCCTTGTGGCACGCCGGCATTAATAGAGTGGGAAATGGAGTGTACATAATGTACTTTTACTCTTATCTTTCTGTCACTGAGATATGAGGAGATCAGAGGAACAAAAGATGATAGGTCATAGCAATGGAGTTTGGACAGCAGGGAACCGTGTCACATTTTGTCAAAAGCTTTAAAAATATCAAGGACTACTGCATGAGTTTCTCCATGGTGGTCGATTGACTGATGGATGGTATGAGTCAGGAGATTGAGTATATAAACACTGGATCTTTCGTGGCGAAAACCATACTGTCTATCACTAATTACATTGCTGGATTCGAGATGTTTAACTATATGCTTATGAATTACAATGTCAAATTCTTTACCAAGAGAAGATGTGATAGCAATTGGTCTGTAATCAGAGGGGTCAGATGAACAAACTTTCTACGGAATTAGGTGGATATTGGTTTCCTTCCAAGAATCACGGAATGAGGAAGTACGTACGCATAGTCTGAGTAATTTAGCTAGAACAGAAGCAAGTTCTGGGGAACAAATTTTCAAAACAATTGGAGGAATTCCACCTGGAACTGGAGCTTTGTTGGCTGGTATATTGTCTAGGATGGATTTAACTTTTCTAGTCAGCATCTTAAGTGACACAATTTCACGACAGTCATGTTACAGTTCCGAGCTTATGTTGGGTCACTACTGGCTCGCTGTCAAATTGCAAATAGACCAAACTTTGTTGCGGAATGGTCACTTGGATCATTCTAGAATAAATGAAACTAATATAACAGTGCTTAGAACACTTAATAATTCCATTCTGGATAAAATGCAATAAATTATCTTACTTCTATATAGGAATTATGCATCCCTGAAGCATTATGAAGTGCACTGTTTCGTGTGAATGGTTAGGCCTGTCTTTCGAGGGCTTGAATGACAAGTGAATGATTGTGTGGTCCATCTCACAGGGCCCTCTGTATATCGTTTTCCTACTTTTGTGCTTATCTGCTTCCCTCCCACCCCATATATTAGTGGGATCTAGGGTTAGAGTGATAACAATAACATACATCAAAGAGAAAGATAACAGAACTCCAACCCTTTCAAACTTCGGAGTAAAGAAGTTTTTTTGTAGTCATTTTGTTTAACAGTATGCACAGTTCCATAAAAAAAATATAATATGATCAACAAACTATGTAGAATGTGTCCACGATCAAATTATTTGTATTTCTCATCCAAACGTTTTCTGAATAAAGTCTTCATTATTTTCCCGATGAAGTATACCAAAGTTTCAGGTAAAGTTGGTCATGGTTTACTTTAAAGTTACTCTGAAATCAGGTGTGTATTTGTGCCTACAACCCCAGAACTGTGAGTCGCAAGTGGATGGTTGAATGGATGGGTGACGAGATTGGTGGATGGGGGGGATGGATATGGGTGGATGAGGGGATGGATACGGGTGGATTCGGGGTTGATTGTCAGGTGGATGGGCGGATTATTGAGTGAGTGAGTGAGTGAGTAGGTGGGTGGAAGGGTGAGAAGGTAGGTGGATGGGATGGTCAAAAGCTTATTCTTGCTGCAAGTTCTCTCACTGAACAATATTTAAATCCTGTGCATAGAGACTGTCCATCAAATACCTTATATTCCTTGAGTCAAACACGTAAAAAAATGCTTTCTATAAACTAAGTGAATACTGAAAGAAACATTCCAAGGCTTTATCAGTTTTGTTGTCTTGAAACCACTGTCAAGGGAATTCAAGATGGCCAAGGAAATCATAAGAAGGTTAACATAATGAGAGAAAAGGGGTTCAAAGATACAAAAATAGTAGTCAGAATGAAGTGAAATGGAAATAACTACTAATAAGAGAGAGAATAATCAGAAAAAGAAGACAGCTGGCTGAGCACAATAGGAAATGGTATAACAAAGAGAAGGCGAGAAGAAGAGGCGAGTCAGTAAGGAACTACTGGCCTGAAGGTGAAAAAAAAAAATCAGATCAAAAGGTTGACAGGGCAGGAGAGGGAAAGAAAAAAGCCAGTAAATAAGAGGAAACTGAGAAACATATAAAGGAGGATGACAAATAATGTAGCAATGAGTAGAAACAGATGCAATATAGTTGAGAGAAATTTAGAAATAAACAAAAAGAGATAAGGAAACCAGTAGGAAAAGAAATGTGGAAATGAAACAGAACTTGGAAGAAACTGAGTGGAGGAAAGGAGTGAAAATCTTTTAAACATGAGAAAGGTATGGACTGGAAAAGGGAAGAAACATTGAGTGATAAAAAAAAAAAAAAACAATAAAGGTACAGAAGATGCTAGATGAATTATGTAACGAAAATAGAGAAAGACGAGGAAAGAAAGTAATGGAACTAAAATTGCAATGACAGAAAAAAGACCAAGAAAATATAGGCAACAGACCCACCGAAAAAGAGAATGAGAGAGAATGAACAGGCTAAGAAATCAGTGATAGAAAGTTCTGCGCGAAAGAAATAAAAAACACTAAGAAGGAAGAAGAAAGGGGGGAAAAAAAGACACAATGATGTTAATCCTTTCACTACGATGACGCTTTTTGTTTTTTTTCTATTTCCAACGATTTTAATTAGCATGGAGAGATTTTTACACTGCACAGGCTGAGAGAGAGAGAGAGAGAGAGAGAGAAAGAGAGAGAATTCCGTGCTTCGAGAGGAAAACAACCGGAGAAGGAAATGAAAGAAAGAGATAAAGGTGAATAAAGACAAGGGAAACAAGAAAAACATTGAACAAAGAAAAGAAAAAATTTAAAAACGAGAGAAGAACCAGGTAAACAGAAAACAGCAAAAAAAAAAAAAGAAGTAAATATTTGGAAAGAAAACAACGAGGTGGAAGAAAAGACAACAAAGGAAAATTGAGTGAAGAGCCTGAATACGAAAAATAAAGAGTTGATAGAACGGAAAGAGGGGATGAGAATGGCGAAGGAGGGAGAAAAGAGGCTTGGGAAAGAGAGAGAGAGAGAGAGAGAGAGAGAGAGAGAGAGAGAGAGAGAGAGAGAGAGAGAGAGAATAAAGAGTAAGTGCACTAAAAATAATATAACACCAATTAAATTAAAAGGAAGGATAATAAGTGTAAAATACCATAATCTTCACATCGTCCTATCTACTGTTAGTTTATCCTGGCTAATATCAGATGCATTAATTAGATAAACGTAAATATAAGTACCTGAGAGTGTTAGAACTGTCATCATAACCTATCTCATTGCTCCGTCAGTTCAGATATCATAGTCTCGCTGACACCATACGATCTGAATAGGGTGACAGTGATTCATGGGAGTGTTAAACAAGTGAAAAAAAAAAATGAAAAGAGTAAAGACATTCAAGTAAATAGGTGAAAAGAAAAGGATAATCATCACAAAGTGAAAAAGAAAAAAAACTATATGAACAGAAAGTAGTAAAAAAAACACGACAAACACTGGGCAACTGGAGAAACCAACAACTAAAATTAAACAAAATTAAATGATTCTAAGAACACATGGCCTCAAAAGCAATAAATATATCAAGGAAGGGAAAAAAAACAAGGAAAGATGAAAGAGGTAATGGAAGAATCTAAGGAAGAGGTAAGAGAAAAGAAGAAAATAAGAACAAAAGAAACCAGAACAAACACTCTGTATAAATTGAACTGAAGGAAAAATGTAGTGCAAAAAAATACATCAGGTACAAAGGGAAGAATGCAAATGATGTTGAAGGACACATGAAATATAAAACGAAAATTAACACACACACAAAAAAAGTGTATCAATAAGAAGACTGGTAGAAGAAAGTACAAGTAAATACATAGAGCTGTTGGATTAGCCCTTTCACCTCGAGAGACCTAAGCTGAATATAATCATCTGCAGGTGGAAAAAAAAAGTAGCCAAAAGAATTGCATCACTGCAGTGAAGGACTGAACAGGAGATAGTCTCTAACTCCTTTCCAGATAAGTTTTCCTTAACTTGGAAAAACCTGTTTGAAGGTAAGGAAAAAAGAAAAAGAAAATACACTGGAGTGAAAGTAGTAAAGGAAGAGGTAAATGAGGAAGAGAGAAAAAATCAACAAAATATCTAGCAGTTGCAAATTTAGGCACTAAGAAATTATATATCTAGTGAATGAAGAGCAAATCATGGAACAGACTAAACAGGGAAACAAATGAATGTAAGAGGTAGTTAGGAAAAGAACTTAGAGCAAAAAAAAAAAAAGAATAAAGTATCTGGACACAGCCTGGGCCACCTCTTCTGGGGTTAAAGAGTCTGGCTGTGGACAGGTAGATAAGAGTTGATGGAGAAGAATCACTGAAAAACTAGACATAAAGTATAGAAAATAAACAGCTGAGACAAATAAGAGAATATACGCCCCCCCCCCTCCAAATAAAAAGAATAAAGTAGCATATATGGACAAAGCAGGGAACAAAAACACTGGAGAGTTATGCATTACGAGTGAAGAGCTAAGCATGGAAACAATAAGCAAGAAGACAGAGTAAACAGAAAGTAATCATATAAAAGCTAAAAGTAATGAGCAAAGTGTATGGAGATTTGCTGGAGGAAGAAATACAGGAAAATTATTTACCAGGAAACTGGAAATGGAAGGAGTAAAGAGACGTAAAGCAAGACGAGAAAGAGAATGAGCTGGAGTAGTCCTGAAAAATGCACATGAGCAAATAAAAACAGTGAGTAAGGTAAAAACACCGAGAAGAAAGCACAGAAAGAGTAAATTGAGGTAAAGAATAAAAAGGGCAGACAAGAGGTTAATGAAAAGTGAAAGGTAAGAAAAGGACACAGACAAGAGGTTAATGTAAAGTGAGAGGTAAGAAAAGGACAGACAAGAGGTTAATGAAATGTGAGAGGTAAGAAAAGGACAGGCAAGAGGTTAATGAAATGTGGAAAATAGTAAATTAAATGCATACGGAAAACAGGAAAAGAAATATCGTAGAAAATATGTAGTGGAGAGAAAAGTATGAATAGAAGAAACAAGTATGAAGAAAGAGGTAAATTGTGAAAAAAGGTAGTGAAAAAGAGGTAATAACAGTGCAAATAAACATATTAAGAACAGTAAAAAATATCATAAAACAGAATACACCCGGAAAAGGAAACACAAACAAGAAATAATCGTAGTCATGGAAGGTGTAAATGTTAAAAGGATGTGTGAAAAGTTGCTGCAAAAAAGCTGAAATAAAACAGCCAGAAAGAATGGAAAAAGAGAAAACCGTAGGTGGAAAAAAAAATACACCAAGGAAACGTGAAGACAAAAAAGACGTCTAATACAATAGTGATCAAGGAAGAAATGAATAAGGACAAGAATAAAATCTAATGCATCATGAAGATATAAGACTACCACGAAGAAAACTAAGAATGATCGTAGAAGAATTATAAGGAGAGTATGGAGAGAAAAGTACATGAGAAGTAAACAGGCGTAAAGGAAGCTGAGAGAGAAGGTAAGATCAGATAAGATATGGAGATATGAGGTGAGAGTGTCTGAGAAAATGAGGAGATGCGAAGAAAATGACGAGATAAGCAGAAAATGTGAGGGTGGAAGGAGAGGGGAAAGTAGAAGAAAATTAATAAAACAAAAGGAGGAAGCGATAGGGAAGTTAAAAAAAAAAAAAAAAAAAAAAAAAAGGTGGGTGGGTGGGAGGAATCAAGGGAAGAAGCAAACTGGGGAAAAGGAAAAGGGGAGAAAAGAGGATGACGAGGGAAACTGACGAAGGAAAGAGAAGGAATGACATGCAGAGAAAGTGGAAAATGCTTAAAGAGAGTAAGGGGAAGAATCAAATTGGAAAAGAGGAATTAGCTGAGGAGAGAAAAATGCACGTAATTAAAGAAAAAGGAAAAGAAGAGAGAGAGAGAGAGAAGAATGAATAAAAGTATGAAAGATGCGAAATAATGAAGCTGAGAAGGAGGAACAAAAGTAAAGAAAGTAAAGAGAGGTTTTTGAGACTGATCTGAGGCAAGAAAACTTAAAGATATTTTAAAAGTAAGTAGAAACAGGAAAGTTATTAAGGCATGTAAGAGAGGAAACAAAGAGAAAAAAAAAAATCTGAAAGAATTCATGCAATAAAGAGCAACGAAGGATATAGATTGAACTTGGAAAAGAGGGAGACGAAAAGAATCAATGAAAGGAGAGAAGAGAAGGTAATTAAAGAATGAAAGCAAAAAAGGACAAGAAGATGGAAAAGAAGAGAAAAGAATATTAATGAAAATAATCGAAGAGAAATTAGATGAATCAAAGGGTAGAACAGGAAGAGGACGACAACTAATGAAGGAAGAGAGAAAGAGGAAGATAATTATGGAAGAAAAGATGGAAAGAAGAGAAAAGCAAAAGAGTTTTAAGGGACATATAAGAAGAGAGAGAATAAGAAAATTAAGGAAGGAACATGGAAGAAAAAATATAACAGAGAAAGAAGAAAGATATTTAATGAAGGAAAGAGGAAATGACGAGGAGAAGAGGAAGAGAATGAATTAGAGTTTGAGTGGAGAAAATGGAAAAGTAAAACTAGAGAGGAGAGAGAGGAATAATTAAAGAAGGAATGGAAAAATAAGACAACCGATGAAAGACAGAGGTAAGGAAGAAAGGGAAATGATAAAAATGGCACTGGAAAAGAAAATACCTAATGGAACAAAGAGGAATGGAGAAAAGGAAGAGGAAAAGGGATAATGAAAGACGATAGGAAGTGGAAGATAATTATTGAATGATAAAGAAAAGGAACAGGAGGGGGAAATGAGTATCAGAGTGAAGAAGAATAAAATATGAAAGAAGCTGAACAAAGAAGATTATAAATGAGTCAAGAAAATTAGTGAGGAGGAAGTGAAGAAAATTGGAAAAGAGGAGGAGAATAAAAAAAATAATGAACGTGAAGAGGAAGCGGAAGGTGATCAATGAAGAAAAGATGCAAGAAAAAATGATACTGAGAAGAGTGGGTGTAAGAAATCTCCTGGAATTTAGGAATGAGCTAAAAAATATATCACAGAGGAAAAAGTGATGAATGAAACTGGTGGAAAAAAAACTAGAAATGGAAGAAATGTATGAAACCTGGGAGAAGAGAAGTTTAACAGAAAAGGGAAAGCAAGAGATGATGAGAAATATTAATGGCAGAAATAAACTGAGGAGAGAACGATGAGAATTAAGTCCTTGCCCACGAGTATGCCTTTCTTTTATCATGCTATTTATTTCAGTGAGAAACCCGTCGTAGCGAAGAGTGTAGTCTCCATTACCCCTTCAGTCCGGTGACGCGTTTTAGTGACTTTATTCCTTCTACCTCCTGACGATTTTACTGATCTCTTGGAACACCTCCCAGTTAAGTAGTAAATTAACCCCTTCAGTCCCATGACGCTTTTTGTGAGTTATTCAGAGTTATTTTAATTTTTCTAAGTTATTCAATCTTATTTCATTTGGGGGAGATGCTTTAAGCTAGAGGGGTTAGTTATGGCTTAAATCACCTGCTTCCACTGTAGGGTTGACTAATGCCCTTGAATGAAATCGTCTGAAGGTAGTACGAAGAGATGAGAATAGATATCACGTCGTCGAACTGAAAGGTTAAGGCTACATCTTGCCCCTCTATTTCGAAAATTCTTTCCACAACTGGGTACTATTTTTTAGAGACAGCCAGAGGAATATGAAAACTACATCATTGGAGTGAAGTAGTTTACCTCCTCAGTGCCGTAGTTCCTGTCTCAATTATCTGTATGATATGGTATGGTGGTATTACGAAGGAGCTATAAGAGGTTGGAGGAAAGTAGAAACGAGAGGAGGAGGAGGAAGAGGAGGAGGAGGAGGAGGAGGAGGAGGAGGAGGATATATGATGACAAGAAAGGAGGAACTGGAAGAAAATAGCTACAGGAGACAAGAGTAATGAAAGAAAAGAACGAATGAAAGAGGAAGGAACATGAAAATTAATGAATAGGAGGAAAGCCTGAGCGGAAGAAAATGCATAAATAGGAGGAAGTGTTGGGAAATTACTGATATAGCAAGAGAATTAATGAGATAGGAGGAAGAGTTTGAGAAGTCATAGGATAAATGGAAGAGTTAGCTAGAATATTAGTAGGGAGGGTGAAAGAGTTAAACACCAAATGAGACAAGAGCAAGAGATCAAAGGATCAGGAGGAAAAGGAAAAAAAATGAAAGAAAGGAAGGTACTCGGCGAAAAGACGAGGACAGAACTTATTCATACAATCAGTAGGAGACGAAGCAGTTAATGAAAGAAGTTACTGAACAAAAGAGGAAGATAAAGAAAGCTGGAGGGGGAGAGAACGACTAAGAATGAAAGCAGGAAGAAGAACATGAATGAAAATAAGAATGAAATATTAGTTATGAAACTATGAGGAAAGAGATGAAAAAAAGATGGCCAACACTTTTAAGGGAATGCAAGATGGTCTCCACATTAGCACATTACTCTGACATGCTTCTGTGCAAATTGCCGTGTTGGTTAAAGAATATACAAAAAAAAAAAAAAAAAAAAAAAAAATCCCAAACTTTATGTTTATATAGTTTGATATTTGACCCCATTCATCATTTTAAAAGACACAAAAACATGAAAAAACAGTGTCTCAGGCATTTGGCTCGAGGAACACCTGTGCCAAGTCTATAGCGATTTGGTGTCGCAATTAAGGGATGGCGCCAAGTTGAAGAAGCGTTTGGAAGAAAAAGGAAAGAAACGGAGGAAGTACAGAAGCTCTCAAAACACTGATACAGAGACTCTTAATGAACGTAATGAATGAAGGTAAGATGACAAAATTATCGGAAGCGGTAGAAATAAGACTTAAACAAGGGAAAAAACAATAGAATAGACTGAAGGTTAAGCAGACTGAAGAATAGTGAGTGAAATTTATTAAAGAGAGCAGTATGTGATGAATGAAAATACTGTGACATGTTGAGCACAAATAAGGGACAAATTCAGGATATCCATTCAATGACGATTTTCTGGTTAAACAAAGAGTAACTAGATAGTGTAGATAGAAAAATAGGTATGACAGAGATAGATAGATAGATAGATAGATAGATAGAGAGAGAGAGAGAGAGAGAGAGAGAGAGAGAGAGAGAGAAGAGAGCGGGGCCGTGGAGAAAAAGGCAAGAAACATGAGAGGTGGAGGGGAAAATAAAGATCAAGAAAAGAAATAGGAAGAGGAAAGAGAACCAGAGAAGGAGAAATGAGAAACTGGTCAAAGAAGCAGGGGCAAGAGGCAGGAGAGGGAAAAAAGGTAATGGAGAGAAAAGAAAAAAAAAAAAAAGTAAAATCAAGAGAACCTGAGCACTAAGAGGAATTGGTCTTAACACACTCAGGCTCTTGTGACTCGCTCTTAAGGTGAATGAAATACTCTGGAATTAGTTATCTTTCTAAGGATTATGTTTTGGCTCTGTTGCTGTTCCTTAAGCTAAAACGCGAAAAAATTTTCATTATTGTGATGAGGAGGTACTTGTTGATCATAAAACTTAAGACATCAAACCATATTATTCATTTATTTTAATAGTTACCTATACTTCTCTATCCCACTCTTCTTTCTTATAATGGATTATGGAGTAAAATTAGGAAAATATCCAAAATATGCAGTAAAATTCATGAAGTATGATATGAAAAAATCAAAACAACTGCTTCACAAAAGAATAAAAGCTAAGATGCTGAGAAACTCAAATACCACACTAGAACACCCTCCCAAAAAATGAATTAATCAATAAATAAATGAATAAATAAATAAAGCAGCCCATGAAGCTTCACATTGATGGAAGAAAAGTGAAACGAAACGCTGATGACAATAATGATGCCAGGAAATCACAGGAGTATGAAAAGAACCCAGTAAAGCGAAGACCATGGCAACACATTAAAGAAAGGCAGGAGAAAATAGGATAAAATCATGAAGGTAAGATAGCAACCTAGGATGCTTTAGAATCATGGATATGAAATGAAAGGCAGGTAAAGTAATCGTAAGAGATGTTAATCACTGGACAAAGTTTTTAACCACTTCACTGAGATTAAATTTTTTCCTTTCTTGCTGGAGGGGTTAACAAAGTCTATATCTAAATCCCCAGGTTCTGTAAATCTCTTGATCTGAATCATATCACGAAGGTAACAAGAATAAACGAACAAACGCATCATCGAAAAAAAAAAAAAAAATCGGAGTAAGTCACTGAGGCAAGAAATCAACATCAAATGTTCTAAAAAGATGGGCATAAGTGAAATCGAATAAAAAAAAAGCAAGATAAAATACTTAAGAATCATATGGGGAAAAATTCAATCCATGAAGGTTACGATGAAAACACAAAAACAAAAAATCAAATATCCCCACGAAACTTCACCCCTTGATTATGTCTTTGCAGTGTATTTTATTCTCAGTCGATTTATTCAGTAATGGAAAATCCTTAGAGGTCGCAGCGTTACTAGTGTAAATAAAATGAAGGGGAAAACAAATTCAGAAGAAAATAACCTAAGAAGAGAGGCATAAGAGTAACTGTGAAGGGGAGAAGGGAGAGAAACTAAGGGATGCAAAAGAAACGGAGGGAAGGAAGGACGAGGAGGGAAAGATGGAGACGAAGAGAAAAGATGAAGAGGGACAAAAGAGGAGTGGAAAGTGTAAGCAAGCAAAACAATACTAAAATCAAGAGTTCATCTACTGAAACAAGTGAAAACACGGCTGAATATAGAGCTAGTTCATAAAGCAATTACATTTACTTGGCCTAAAAATCACGTACGAAACAGCAATAACACAGAGTATAACTCAAGCAAAAACACTTGTGCACTAAAATCAGAAACTCGTTCATAAAATCAGTAAAAAAAACAAAAAAAAAAAAAAAAAAAAAAAAAAAAAAAACAATAGAGCTGGTCCACAGAACTAGTAAAATGGCACTGATAAACAATTACTGAAAAAAGGTAAAATTATCAGGAAACCTGAGTGCTTAGTATAAATAAATGAATTAAAATGAAGTTGGTCCATAAGACAAGTAAGTTATTACTAAGGTATAGTTAGTCATGATATAAATATCATGAAATTTAATTAATCCGTGTCCGGTACGAGATGAATATTACACTAAAATAAATGGTTCAGAAAGCACGTAAAATAATAAAGTAAAAAACCTGATCAAAATAGCATTATCGGTACTTAAACGGAGAGTCCATAAAAGTTAAAAAAGAAAAAGAAAAAAAGTACTTAAAGGGTTCTTCCATAACTATTTAAAGGTGGGTACTGTTTCAAAAGTTCGCCCACAAAGAAGTAAAAACGTACAAAAACCAATATTCCCACCCCCCCACACCAACACAAAACTGGCCCTAAAATCGAGTTTGTCCATACGAATGTAACAATCCTTAAATGAATAAAAAAAATCCTTAGAAAGAGAGAGAGAAAAAAAAGAGTCCTACAATAAAGATGGTCAATAAAACGGGTATAGAGTACTTAAACCGAGTACTTAAATTGAGTGGCATTCTCTTTCCCCACAAAAAAGTACTAACATAGACTTCTACCATACGAAAAAGGAAAGAATGGTACTTAAAATTTTTTTATGAGGTAAAAAAAAGTAGTACAATTAATTTGGTCCATAAAACGAGTAAAAAGTACTTAACACAAACACTTAAATGTAGTGGTATTCCCCCCCAAAAAAAAAATAAATAAATAAATAAATAAAACCAGAACTACAGTCAACAATTACTCCATCAGGCAAATAAGTACTAAAATCAGAAGTTTGTCCACAATATACTCTATTTTCAGCACAAAGAATAAAGAATGGAAATAAACAACTAAAAATAAAAACAACTAAGAACAAGATTTAGTCAGCACACTAACCCCTTCAGGTCGACGATAAATGTCTCACTGTGTTGTTGCTACCGCCAGAGTGTCATCGTTTCGGAGATCATAATTAAGACGGTAGGAAGGTTCTCCATTAACCCTCTCTTCCACACGATGGCATCTTGCTTAAGCTTTGCAGGTTAGACGATCTTATCCTGCATAGTTGACCTCTCGTACTGAAGGAGTTGGAAAATAAAATAATACTCGAAATCATCACATGAATAGGAAATGTGCAGTGGGTGTGTATATGAGAGAGAGAGAGAGAGAGAGAGAGAGAGAGAGAGAGAGAGAGAGAGAGAGAGAGAGAGAGAGAGAGAGACTTATTCCTAACTTATTTCTAAATGTCCACAGAATGGAGTCTGGAAATATCAACAAATAATACCAACTTAAGAGCTAAGTCAAACAAAAATGTCCAGTTCTTATATGTACAGGGCATTGTATAAAAACAGGAAAATAAGAATTGCATTCAAATTAATGAAAAAAAAGTTATTCATTCAAATTAATATAGAAAACCAACGAATTGAAAAGAGGTTGTTATATTAATGGATAATTATTTTGTTCAGGTGATATGCAAATACTAATCCCACATCAAAACAGGCATTAGTGTTAAAATTAAGAATTGCAGTGTAACATTATTGGCCTCATCAGTTTGAAAACACAATAATATTCAACACAAACTAGGTAAATTACTTGAGCTTGGTTTGATATGCAGCTGAGAATACATGTTATTATTGTATTATTATGACTGCTATGGAGTGCATTGTTTCTATGACGGAGAAAATCTATTGCATATATTTATCCTCAATGACTGATATAAATACTAATGCATCATACCAAGAAAGGATAATACAGTGGAGAACATTTACATGAAAATATTGACTCAAAGGTATATTTTGTGCACATGGCGAGCATACGCATCCGTTTTCTTAACTTATGCTGGAAACTGAGTAATGACAAACAAGCTGTTGATCATTAAGCTATTTGTAAGTATATCTGGTACACCGAACATTTTAACATTCTACTGGAATACCAACACACCAATGAGTTAATGACACCTGTGGCATACCTCTAATAATGTCACACTCCCTGAATCTGTTTTTCAAAGCATCCTCAAAGGTTTTGATTAGAAGTAATGTTTGTATTCAAGGAAGAGTGTCAGGATTGCAATCGCTTTGTTCATACACAGTTAACTGAATATTTTGTTCTTTATTTTCTTATACAGAAACCATAATATATTGCACAGTAACGAGAAATCATTGCTCTATCAGTATCATCTATTTTTATTGTTACTAATATGAAAATTAAACAAAGCAAGATATGACTGCAAAGTTGAAGTTTCCGATTCAGAGAAGAAATTCTTCTCAAGTTACTCGGTACATTCACACTATGCTCGCTATAATGCTTGCAAGTGATACAAATCACAACTAGAAATCTAATTATATCGCACCCTTCCTCGACACATAAGCATACAGAAATGCTGGAGATGATGAGGTATGAAAAAATACTCGTAGCACCTGTCACGAATAATGTCTACAGTATGGTCGCGAATGGTTACAGTTTCTTTCCCTGATCACTCAGCTTCAGCTACTCTAACCTCTCTCCTGTTTTGGCTTCTTTGTGCTACTTTCACATTTATCAAGAAAAGCAGATATACTCCCCTCAAACTATGAGATTCCTGTGATTATGAAGCAAATGCAACCTGTTCGCACACAGATCATGACTGTTCCTCCATTTTTTTTCTTTTTAGCTACAAACATGTCTGACTGCATATAAGTCAATTAGAAAAGCCCACGGTCCCATTCAAATAGGTATCTGGCCTTAGGGTGTTGACAGGTAGCAGTTGTTGACGCACTTATACCATAGGGAAACTTAATGGAGACGAGAATACACATTTACATTAATTTTGATACACACTGCACAAACGGAAAGAAAGCATACCCGTATATTAGGTTTTAATAATCGTTCACCGTATTACGTTTCGAAAAGGAACGTCATCTGCTAACACCCAAGATGAATCAATAACAGAAAAATTCTAGGAGTCTACTGCACTTATACCCTATGAAATGAACTTGACCCATTAAAACATTACGTTCAGCCTCACTTATGAGGGGGAAAAATGGTTGCCCTATAGTTCATATAATAGATAATAATAATAATAATAATAATTAATAATAATAATTAATAATAAGAATAATAAGAATAAGAATAGTAAGAATAATCCATCCATCCATCCATCATCTAATCCTGTGTCGCCCCATGAGGAGAGTAGAAGCCCGGGGCTAGGCAAGTTGGTCCTGACATTTAAGATAAGAGTGACCAGCCTCACTCATTCCTGAGTGGCATTACGTGAGCAATAAACCCAAACCACCCCTTGGATATAAACTACTACTACTACTACTACTAATAATAATAATAATGGCAAGTACATATTACATAAAACACTGAAGGAAGGAATACCGTATTAAACCACAGGAAATGAGTGTGGAGCAGAAGAGTATTGTGTGTTTATGAAAATGTGTAGTTGCCTTACATATTCGCCTCAAAGTATTTCGTACTCCTACCACTTTCCTGAGGTTGGAGTAGCTGCTAATGGGAAGTACTTACATGGTAGAATAACGAATATACATTATTCTACCTATTTCTTTCGTATTACCTGTGCTCCGTAACGCTTTTGGAGTGCCTTGTCCTCTATACTACTTTCGGTAATTTATGTCATACTGTACTTCAGCAATGTTCTTTGTTCAAATTTTGTTTCATGATTCTGGTGATAATGTGAGTTTCGTAATATATGTTTCGTAGTACTTTCTTGATGCCTTATGTTTCATAATACTTCAGTGATTCACTGTTCTTACTCTAGCATTAATATCGCAGTGAAGCCAAGGACAGCATGAGTAGAACAAGGGAAAAGCATCACCTAAGTTTCTGAGTTTGACTTCTGTGCTTGGCATTACAGTAAGTTACTGACGGACGTATCATTAAAACTTACAGGAAAAAGAGGAAGGCAAGACTCCAATTCCAGCCCTTTACCTAGTGATTATAAAGTGTATTTGATCTCACTGCTTTGATGCTGATTGTGATCTTAAACATGGCATGCATGCTAACCCTATCCAATGCTCAAAACTGTTTTATAAGTGACCCTCAAAAAGTGAAGGCCTGCATACACCTTCGCCCTCTCATTAATAACTATACCGAACAAAGAATGACCGAACTTTAGTCCAGACCTACTTATCTCTAATACGGGTTAAGGATTTTGCGCTGTCAGAAAACACATAAAAGACAATGTTAAGCTAGCTATGAAAATGATTAAGGGAGCAAGAGATCACTAGTACAGATACTTAGGGAATTCCTCTCTACAATTGGTCATAAAATTTCTCGTACAAGTTACTGTACTCGATAAACAGTAGCAGTTCGTATACATATCTTTACTGTAAATCATATCTCTGTTTTGCAACAACAAGTACCGCACCAGTTAAACTTCATTACGAAATACAATTAATATACACGATGCATTAACGCTTAATGTAATACGAAGGGTTGAAATATTGATTGTGAGATATGATTCCTCTTCAGATCATCCAGTAAACAGCCTACTGTGCACCACTCTTCATGATACTGAACCCTCTCACGAACACAAATCCATCCAGAACTGCATTACTTTTATCATGGATTGTCTGCAGTGTTCTTATTAGTTACATATCATACTTACGCCGTTCGGTTCAGCAGGGTACTTACATTTTGAAAATATATCGTCCGTTTACCTGGTTATCAGTAATGTAAGGAATCATCCAATAATACACGCTAAATACTGTACAGGCAAGCAGGCCATGCAACAAGCCCCATGCAACAAGCTCCAAGCAACAACACAACATTGCAATCAGTCTCTATGGTTCCATGCATATACAGTATTCCAACACATTTACACAATCAGAGGTACGCAGTCACATACCTGCAACTGCTGATAATGTTCGAACTCAAACACACTCGAGTACATTAACACACACACTGTAACTACTTACAAAAAATGAAGAAATAGCCACATATCGTACAATACTTTCTCGAAAGTCATCAAACTTGCAGACAATTCTGAAGCGTGCAGAGGTACAGACAGTTCAGAAGGCACTCCCACTCAGACACACTTCATGCAGAAGCTCTATCATGCCATGCACTGACATATCGCAAACTTGCCTTTGCCTCAGCTGCATGACATCACAAGCGGGCAGACATGGTGGGGACACAAGAGCAGACTGGAAAAAGAAAATAAAACAGTAAAGCATGAACTCACCAAAACAAAATCTGGTCCGGCTTAGTGTAAAGGAATAAGGGTACACATCTAAGGAGTAAACAATACACATAAAACATATAAACAGACACTATGGGACAATTATGAAAAGCTGGGAGAAAGAAAGATAATAAAATTTATCTTGAAATACATCTAGAGGCGACTTGAGTTTTGCTTTGGAAAAAAAAAAAAAAAATATTCAGGACACAGCGCTAGACAGTAGAAAGAATCACATTGGTTGCTGCGAAGGAACGTAACTTTATACACTAGTATACTGTAAATATATCCAGTTTTGTTTACGTTGCTGCAAAATAAGAAAAAAACATCAAATACTTTTTCAAGAATTAGCGAAAGGGAAACAGATTTTTATATTAGTACATCCAAAAAGGCATGTTTTATATTGCTGCAAAAGCAGCAAAACTTTCCACAAATATATTAACAAAAACTCTAAAGGAAAACAGGACAGTACATAAATGCATACACAAAAGATTTTTAGACTGCTCCAAAGGGATTGTATATACATATATATATATATATATATATATATATATATATATATATATATATATATATATATATATATATATATATATATATATATATATTTATATATATATATATATATATATATGAAACTCTTATACCCAGAAGAGAATCAGTGAGTGGAGAGAGAGGGAGAAAGCACCACACCCAGCCAGCCAGCCAGCCTCCCTCACTGACCCACCACCATTTTGTAACAGCGGTAACAGCAGAGACCTGAAGTAGCAGCAACAGCACAGCAAGCAGGGTCAATATTTTGGCACCAGGAGAAGACGAAAAAAGAAAACCTAAAAAGCAGGATAAAATAAGCAAAATCGACTGCAACGGAAACAGCATAGGCTTCAGCGGCAGGAGCGGGGGTGGGTGGTGGCGGGGGTCAGGGAGACATGGCTACCGTATTTCGAGGGTTCAGCGGCTGTGAAGGAAGGTTAACACATCCATAGGGACGTGTTGAAAAAGGACGACTCTTCCTAAGGGGGCCAATCAGCATTCAGTTATGTTTCCAAGGGGAGCAGTATGAGATGACTGGCTTGTCTAACAGTTATAATGCAGAACTGGGGCAAGCCTTTCAACAGGGCAAGTCCACATGAAACTGAAATGTCAAGAGGGATGGACCCCTTGTGAGCGGCTTGGCACATGAGCTGACCACACCTATTTCCTTGACGTAAACCCGTATTCATAGACTCTCCTATAGGCCTAAAACATGAGTTTCATTGCTTGTATACACACTACTTTTCACTCACGTAGCCACCAATACTTCAAAATTAAATTCGAGGATACATTAGTGAAAATATACCACAACAAAATGTCCACTGCCAAGTTAAAAGTATAAATATGCAGATGATATAAGAAAACAGTAAATTGTATAAGTAATCAAAAGCCGCTAAGGAAGGGATGTTAAAAAAGCCTCATAAACTACCTTTTAATTAGAAAAAAGTACCTTGGTTTGACCCTACTGGAGAATGGACGTGTCAGATGCTGTAACTAATTTTAATCTCAGTTCTTCTCCGGCTAGAATATTTTGTAACAGCCCCAGCTAACTAAACATGGGTACGCTAATCACAGCCTACGCACACACACACACACACACACACACACACACACACACACACACACACACACACACACACTTTCATAATGCATTTTCCAGTGATTAAACGTTCCTTACACTAGTATAATAATGTAATAAGAAAAAAAAAATACACCCACCACAAGAACCACCATCCCACCTACACACCCTTACGAAACAACAACAACAACAACAATAACAAAAGCAATTCCCAAAGGACACACACGCATCTTCCTCTCTCTCTCTCTCTCTCTCTCTCTCTCTCTCTCTCTCTCTATCTATTTTTTTTTTTCTTGCGATAACATAGGAACTATTTTAACGGTGTAAGGAGGGAAGATAAAAGAGTGGAAA
Source organism: Coenobita brevimanus (assembly GCF_032717465.1). NCBI lineage: Eukaryota > Metazoa > Arthropoda > Malacostraca > Decapoda > Coenobitidae > Coenobita > Coenobita brevimanus. The sequence continues at coordinate 17,320,075 of NC_137047.1, forward strand.
AAACACAACTCAGCAACCCCGACATACACACACAGGCACACACATTTCCCTACGTAATTTCCAACGACAACGACATACCTTGGGCCATTTTAGCGGTGCAAGAAGGAGGAAAGATGAGATGCCCGCCTACCCCGACGCCACGCAGTAACGAAACTGACGCCCCGTGACACACCAACCCCCATTGTTCGGGGCAATCCACATCACGACTCACGCTGGCTCGAACCAACCCAGTCCCCTATCCCGGACTGGCCCTACAGCCTCCTGAACTTGGCCTCACTATCCCGAATCGCTAAATGTTTATTGGAACTTACATTTTCGCTACTGTTAATATTTCTTGGTGTTTTATTAAGACCAATACAAAACGATATGTAGAAATGAGGGACACATTGGTAGCCATTACGGTAAAAATCTCTCGTTAAACTTTTCCTTAATGATCTAAATAGGTGTTTCATTCAGGTTCATATCAGACGACGGTGTTCACAGATTCATCCTAGTAGTGTGAGGGTTAATGAACGATTCGAGACGCTTGCTTTATGGAGTTTTGTTAGAGGCTGTTTGAGGCGGAGATGAACTGCGCCTGGTGACATCTGGCATCAGGACAGTGTTTGTGGTGGGGTCGCGGTCCGGTCACGCTCACGGGACGTTGGTACACACAGCCCGGGTATTTTGTGCACATGACCGAGATAATATGTGCACACAACTTAGAAATTATGTACACACGGCTGTCCGATTACATGTAAACGACTAGGATATTGCTACACATGATCTGTGAATTGCGGGCACTGGTATACATGACCTGGGTATAATGTGCATATAACCTCAGTATTACGTAGCCTAAACACAACCTAGTTATAATACAAACGCACGATGTAGATGAAGTACACACGATCTAGGTATTATTTACACACAACCTGCGTAATGTGGACACACAAACTGTATAATTATTTAACCATGACTTAATAATTGTACACAGTCCTAGTTTAGTTATGAAGCATCTGACAGTAAATGGATAACAGAAATAAGGAATATGCATTTAAAACATTACATGGTAGCTTTTTCTCCCAATGACAAGTGTCTTAAAATGAAAGGGAGCTCTGTTGTTTACGTCCATCATTTTACCTCACTCATTCACTGCATCCTTAATCCCTCGTTCATTCATCGTTCATACTCCATTTACCTACACTGTCTCCCCCTCCCCCACTCTCTCATCCGCACTGTTAACCCATCCAGCCTCACTCCACTCACCCTGCCTCACCCACTCACCCACCCTGCATCACTCACCTTTCACCCACCCTGCCTCACTCACCCTTCATCCACCCTGCTTCACTCACTCGCTCAGCTTTAACTCACCCTGCCTCATTCACTCACTCGCTCTTCATCCACCCTGCCTCACCCACTCACCCACCCCGCCTCACTCACTCACCTATCCCGTCTCACTCACTCACCCACTCTGCCTCTCTAACTCACCCACCTCATCTCACACACTCACCCACCCTGCTTCACTCACATCCCGCCTCACTCATTTACCCACCCTGCCTCAATCACCGACTGTTTCTGTCTCATTTCCTCACCCACGCTGCCACACTCACGCACTTCTGCCTCACTCAGTCAAGGAAGAATTTTGGATTTTGAGCATTCTAAGGCGGTTTTTTCCTTCACTACGATATGTTCCTCATCGGTTTAATAAGAAGGTCTGGTGGTAACAAGAATAAAGTTATTTGAAGGAAACATGAAGAAAGTCGTGTAGCCGAGGCAGGAACACAACACATCATCGTAAAGGAGGAGTTATTGGAGATTGCTTTTAACTTTTAACGATAACATGTTTTTCCTAAGCTGAATAAAGTCGTCTGGCAGTGGCAGGAGAATAATAGAGGGGTCGTCAGTGTATTTAGGGTCTTATAAATCCTGTTTACTTTCTACACTGAAGACATCCTACTATAAAATGCTAATATCATCATCATCATCATCACTGTCCCAACCCTACTTCCCACTCTCATACACTGGGTGGGCAGGATCCAGAAACAGGGAGAGTTGTAAAAGAAGTAGCACTTGAAATCTCAAGCTCCTCTGGATAGTGAACCAGTGGACTGCAGGTAAAAGTTACCATTCTGCAGTCCACCATTCTCATTTCGGAGGACAGAGAAGTACAGCAGTTGAGAGACGTTTGTATAATCAGGCAGTGGAGCCGTTTGGGTATATCAGTACCACCATATGAAGGCGTCTTTCTCCAGCGCCACAGGAACAGTAAAAGGTATAAACATTCGCTTTCACCATAGTGCAGGTTAAATGAGTTGTGTATCCATTCACGTACCATCTAATTAGATACAAACCCACCTTGTGAAATTCTATTTCACACACGGAAGAGACAAACCTTGCTCAGCTGTTTTGGAGAAAGATGAATTATAAATCATTCCTGTGATTAGCTGTGCATGAGACGGAATAACCGCTGGGTACGGTACGTCTTATTAACACATTCAGGCTCTTTATGACTTACTTTCAGCTTAACAAAATCGTCTAGTGTTAGCGAAATAGAAAACTAGTATTTTCCTCGACCATTAGAGGTTAATTGAGACTTTTAAAACCTCTGACTAACTTGAGTTTCTCTCAGCAGGCGTGGCTGAATAAGATAACAAAGTGTTTCCATTGCAGCAAAAGTAATTAGTTTTCACCCGCTGAACGCAAGAGGTTCTTCCAGCAAAGCAAGCAGTCTGGTGTTAGCCTGAATACAATAGAGTTAGGCACCGTAAGAGTTTATCAGGATACATCAAAACTTTGAGTTCAAGGGTACCGTGCAGGTGAACAAATCGCTTGTTGTTAGTTTAAATAAAATGTCTAAGTGAGTCAATGGCAGCAAAAGGGTATACAGTGGAGGAGTATAAAAGTCAGTCACTTGGAGAGCACATCTCCTGTTAGCTGAAATTACTGATGGTATACCTGGTATGACCTTAACTGGATCACAGATCAATCATTCTAAGACATACAGAGAAAGGAGATGAATGAAGCTTAGGTTTAAAATATTCTTGGGATGAAGAGAACCATGTAAATAAAGTCGAACTTCGCCTAACTAGTTATGGTACTGTATGTATAAGGAAAGACTTCTTAGCTTCGGCGTGATTGCTGTAATGCAATTAGGATGAAACGATTGGAGAAATTGAAAGCTATAATTAATCATCCACATACATACAGGCACTTATAAAGTTGAAATGGAGCATTTAGATATAGTCTTCAATAACCCCTTCACCACAAGATGTCACACCAAAGATGAATAAAATCTTTTCGTGGCAGCAAGAATAATGCAACAAAGTACGCGTTGGGAGTGAAAGGGTTAATTGATGAAGGGGAAGGTAAGCTCCCAGTTTAATCCCGTTTAATTCTGAAGCAAATGACGAAATTAGAACATCTTTGATCTATATGTCAATGCTGACAGTACTCCGTCACGTAGGATGTAGGCTGATACACCTAATAACCAAAGACGTTCCTTTAATGTACGCCCAAAATCTAGTGCTTAAACTTCCCCGTCCCAAGTTTAGTTTAAGTATACGGCTTACTGAGTAAAATATTTAAAACTCGAATCGCAAAAGGAAGGCGGACCCGAATTTCCTGACACCATTAACTCTGAGCCAAGGGACGTTTTTTCCATTTTATTATCAGAATCACTTGACGATTTAACTCAGCTTAGGATACATTTTTCGAGCTGAATGAGTTAACTGTAGCCTTAACAAACCCCTTCATTACTAGAGGCCATTCCCAAGTTAAATAAAACCATACAGTAACTGCAGCGATAAAAAAAAATATTAAAAAATTTAAGGGGTTAATGAAAAGCATGATGAAAGGGGGAGGGTGTAAGAAGTAAAGCTTTCTATCTCGCTACTGAGTGAATAAAGTATTATCCAGACTGATCATTCCCTTCTTTACATATATTCAAAAACTTAAAGTATCATTTTTAACTCAGTGGCAGAAAAAGATAATGTTACAGCTCTACATTCATTCCAAAGTACTTCTTCGTGACGAGCATCATATTATAGTGTAAATCTCTTGTTACAGCTCGGCTGTGAAAATGGAAAGATGGCATTTTTAAAAAGGGCAAATTAGAGTAGCAAGAGGTTGAGAGGCGGAAGAGAGAGTTATATGTAGAAAGAAAGAGAGAGGTGAAAAGATTAGTAAGAGAGAGTAAGAAGAGAGTGGATGAGGAATTTGGAAGCAATTTGAGTGTAAAGTGGAGGGACTGTAAGAAAATGTTCTGGAAAGAGGTGAAAAGAGTAAGACAGGGTGGAAGTGAAATTAGCAGGGGAGTGAAAGATAAAAATGGTAGATTACTAGTGGAGAAGGGAGAAAAAGTGAGCAGATGGAGAGAACACTTTAAGGAATTGTTGAACGTAAAGGATGGAAGTAATGCGAGTATAAGTGGCTGGGGAATGGCTGGGAGAAGGAGGGAGGTGAGAAGACAGGAAGAAATCAATAGGATAAAAGTTGTGGAAGCAATGAAGAAAGTTAAATCAGGGAAAGCCCCAGGAATTGATGGAGTGTGTGGTGAAATGCTGAAGCACGGGGGAGAGATAGTAGTAGAATGGATGTGGAAGATGTGCAGATTGGCCTGGGAGGAAGGTAGAGTCCCGGAGGATTGGAAATCAGGTATAATTATTCCCATGTACAAAGGAAAAGGGGAAAAAGAAGTGTGTGGGAATCATAGTGGCATTTGTCTTCTTAGTATAATAGGAAAAGTGTATGGTAGGATACTTATTGACAGAGTTAGAGAAAGAACAGAGAAATTAGTTGGAGAAGAACAGGGAGGCTTTAGGAAGGGAAGAGGTTGTGTAGATCAGATATTCATTCTCAGATCTTTAGTGGAAAAGTTTCTAGAGAAGGGAAAGAAGTTGTATGCGGCTTTCATGGATTTGGAGAAAGCATATGACAGGGTGGATAGACAAGGATTGTGGAAAGTGTTAAGAATATATGGAGTAGATGGAAAGTTGCTGAATGCTGTGAAGAGTATGTACGATGGTGCGAAGGCTGCAGTGCGTGTGGATGGTGAACTAAGTGAATTTTTCTCTTTGAAAGTTGGGTTGAAACAGGGATGTGTCATGTCTCCATGGTTGTTCAATCTGTACATGGATGGGGTAATAAAAGAGGTACAAGGTAGGGTAGTGGATGTTGGAGTGGCCCTGGTGAGAGAGGATAGTGTTTGGAAACTCCCTGTACTGTTGTTTTGCAGATGATACTGTGTTGTTGAGTGAAGACGAAGGGGAGCTGCAAGGCTTGGTGGATGAGTTTGAGAGAGTGTGTAAGAAATGGAATCTAAAGGTGAATGTAGGGAAGAGTAAAGTGATGGTCTTTGAGAGAGGTGAAGTCAGTGAATGTACAGCGAGGTTGGATGGTGAGGAATTGGAAAATGTGAGTACGTTTAAGTACTTGGGTAGTGTGATGAGTAAGGATGGAGGTTTGGAGGGTGAAGTGCTTGAAAGGGTACAGCATGGAAGAAAGGTTGCTGGTTCTTTGAAAGCAGTGATAAGAAACAGGGAAGTGAGCATGGAAGTGAAAAAGTTACTACATGACAGTATTGTGATACCAACTCTAACGTACGGAAGTGAAGCTTGAACGTTGTTGGAAGGACACAAGTCAAGAGTGAGAGCAGTGGAAATGAGTTATTTAAGAGGAGCCTGTGGAGTCACATGGAAAGACAGGCTGACGAATGAGGATATAAAGGAGCGTTGTGGTGTTGATGTGGATGTGATAGAAAGCGTTATGAGGAACACACTGAGGTGGTTTGGCCATGTGGAGAGGATGGAGGGTGAAAGACTGACGAAGAGAGTGTATGTGAGCGAGGTGGAGGGGGAAAAGAGGGAGGAGGAGGCCGAGGATGAAATGGAGGGATGGGGTGGAAAGGTATATGAGAGAGGGGGGTGTGAGTTGGGAGCAGGGGAGTGAAATGGCGGGGGACAGGGCGACTTGGAGGCGATTTGTTTGTGGCCACCCCAAACGGGATTGAGGCGTCTGGCAATAGATAGATAGATAAAAGATTATATTCCTGCCATCTCCAGACTAATGCATTCAGTTTAGGAGAGAATACCATCCCTCTAATCCCATAAATTATCTGTAGGTAGTAAGAATTAATGATGTCATGAATACCCAAATTTACCAGAAGTTAGAGAAATCTGCATATTGCAAATAATTCAATATTTTTACAGTTATTAAGAGACCATATATCAAGCACAGTCTGACAATCACCGTCGCAAATTCTCATCATTGCAAAAGCATGTGTGTTATCAAGCACAAAAGAAGGAAACACGACAGCAAACAGTCATTACAGCGCTCAGTGAATGAAATGTACCTCCAAGAACTCTTCACCTGCTCCTCCTATTACCTGGAAGGCCAAGACGTTGGTGGATGAATATGCTAATTTGTTGTTGCTCTTGTGACCCCAGATTCATCCAAAATGTGAACACAATGGACTGCAGACTTAGGTTACCTTTCTCTGCAGTTAACCCTCCTCGTGTGAATATGCGACAAATGAACGTTGAGGAAACACAAAAACTGACGAAAAATACAATCATTGCGTGGATCAAGTATATATGAGGAAGTATGTGAGAAGCGGTGCATGCTTAGTACCGGTATTTGATTTGGCGTTCAGCGAAATGGCCTTAATCCCATTGACATTATGATGGACAATACTGAGTGGATTGTTAGGTCAGAGAGGTCGAGTCAAGATTTGCAATACCTTCAGTGATGGCTGAATGGTTGTGTGGTCCATTTCACTGGGCACCATATTCATAGTTCTCCAGCAATAGTGTTTTGCTGTTCCACTTTGTAGATCCCTCTCACCCAATGTGCTACGGGGTTAAAGTTGAATGATGATAATAATAATAATGAGGAGGATCTAACGACGACGACGACGACGAAGACGACGATGATGATCGTGATGATGATATAACCGAGAAAACCGGCATATCTGAGGCTTTATTCCTACCATGGTCGAGACACCTCTAGTGTTCTAATATAGTTAATGCCAGACAATTTCATGTAGCTAGGATTGAGCCATAGGAGCTGCACGTTAAGTCACCATTATCCCTCTCATGATAGGAATAAATCTAGTGCTCTTTCCCAGTTGACGTCAGACGATTTTATTAAGCTTAGAGTGGGTCACAGGAGCCTTAGGTTGATAAAATTCGCAAATGAAAGGGGAGAGTCACATTACTATAGTGTAAAGTAAGGAGTTTGATAAGTCCTGTGGGATAAAGCCGAGAATTTGAGATCTTGAATAAATTCCCCTTTATCATGCCACAAACTATTCTACGTATACATCCGTATCGATAGGCCTCATATTAAAGTTCTTATACTATATTCCCGGGATTATATTGCCCACACTATATTCCTTCATATTATATTCCTCATAGTATATTCCTCTCTATTTGTCCTCTGATCCCGGAGTTCATATTGGGTGGCCGAGGCAAATAAAAACCTGGAAGCCTGCCTTTACCCACTCATCTTCACTCCCTCTCTCGCCAATCCAAGCCAGCCTCCTACATGCACGCCTCTTATCTTTTCATCTCGTCCAGATACTCTCTTATTATCACTATAGCAAAGACTTTGATGTACACCACAGACTCAAGAATCTGGCCAGTACATTCAAACATTTGACAGTAAATCACACTCATATAATCACATATTTACCTAGGCCTAAACTTACTTTTTATTCACAATCCTATTAAGCTCTTATATTTTTTCTTGGTGGTAGGTGGTGGCGATCATCATCCACTCACTTGATATAGTGCTGCCGACTTCTTCCTTAACCTTTACCATTCTTTTTCTGTGTCTGCCTTCTCTCATCCTATTTCTACAATCTTTCCTCTCACTATTTATTATGCTTCTTTCTTCTTCAGGTGGCTTTACATTGAGTGACAAGCAAAATGGCTTCCTGTAAGACAGGAAACCATTTACAACACTGGGTGGTAACCATTTAACCAACCCATACGTGTTTCCTATGTGCCAGCAAGTGGGTTGGCAATGGGTTAGTGCCCCTCCTCGTAAAACAACTAACTCCATGACAAACGACCGTCCCAGATCATAGTGTCTGGCTATAGATATACAGATATGTTTTCTTACAATTCATATATCCACTTCTTCGCATTTGCAATTACATTTAGTTCTTATATAGTCTCTTGCAGTCAATATGATCGTCTACCCATGTTTACATTCGTTCTTACTTGCCTAGCCCCCATGACCACTTGAATTCACCTTATAATCACCATCACTAAAACTATACATACTGTTTTATCCTAAAATCCATACAGCCACAATTACTCGTATGTCCACAGCCACAGTTAAGTCTTACATCCATCCTTCTAGTAACGTAAACTTCTATCCCAATAATACATATAAACTCTTTCACAGCCACTTTACAGTCAGTATGTACACTTCCATATAGTCTTAACTCTACAGTAGACCTCTCATTTACATAATCACGTTCATTTGTTCATACTCGCCTAAAACTTTACCTTCACAATCACACGTACGCATACTTCTACTAGTCTGACATCCACTCCCAAACATTTGGCTCCGCTGAGGGGAATTTAGGCATTCAGGGGATTAATATACCTTTGTTGAAACAGCTGTTTCTACGAACACACTTAGACGTTATGGTTTGGTCAGCACCAGACAGTTTTATTAACCTAGGCGAAATCCTTGAAAAGGTTAATCACCGACTCTTAGCTAAACCAAACAACTCCTTTCAATTATTCGAAGAAAAAAAATCAGAGCAATACATCACATACACATTCTATAAATCAGCCATACACACTCGCACCTAATTTTTCCTTTTGAGAAAGCTTAACCTATTTGTGCTTGATAAAATCCACTTATATATCCAAAGCCATTCATTTCCATTCCATTTGCTCTTGACTCTTGTCCTTCCTATGAAGTATATGCTTCACTTAAGTATGTTAGAGTGGAGGTCACCTTACTCTCTTGTAACAAATTTACTTCCATGCTAATCTTAATGTTTCTTTTTAAAGCTCTGCAACCTTTGTCCCCTGCTGTACCCTTTCTTGCAGTTCGTTCCTTAAACTCCCGTACTTACTCGTCATTCTGCCTGAATATTAGAAATCACTCACGTTCCCCATTTCCCGACCAATCAGTCTCACTATGCACTCCTCGACTCCATTTCTCTTAGTTTTGCTATATTCACTTACAAATTTCATTTCTTCCACACACTTCAAAATTAATTTCACTCACTCCTTCACTTAACAGACCAGTATCATCAGTACACAACGCAGGTAATTTCCAAACCATGCGCTCACTCATTAGGGACGTTCCAACAAATATGGAGATATGACACTTTTTTGTTTTGGTCCAACACTCAAGACAATAACACACTTTGTTCATTTCCTGTAAGCACTGCCCCCTTTGCGCCCTTACACTTACTCTCCGATCTACTCCAAAACTACATATTCTTTGTATGTTTACTCTGTCAATTGCTTTCTCCAGACCTATGAAGGTAGCATACAATTTTCCTTCTTCCAAATATTTTTTTTTATTAAATACTGTACAAAATAATCTGATCAATACACACCCTTTCTTCTTAATGCCGCCTCATTCCTCTCCATGCAGTCCCTCTATTCTGTCCCAAACTATATCGACAGGTGTCCTGTTTCCCACAACACAAAGATGACAAATACTCTTATGAATACCACACACTTCTGTTTCCCTTAAAGGGAACTAATTATACCTTATCTTTCGTCCTCTGGTACTATACCATCCTCCCAGGCCAAACCATTCGTTTCCCAAATACATTAAGTTATTGTCTCTCCCTCGAATTACAACATTTCATCACAATCAATACCTGGCGTTTTCCTCATTTTGAATATCTTCACTGCCTCACAGATTTCTGTCCTACTGATCCCTTCCGTTCTTCTTGTCTCCCTTCTCATAGCCATTCCCCAACCACTTTTCCCAGTACTGTTTTCGTTTTCTATATTCAACAGCTCATTAAAGTATTCTTTCCATTTAATTGCTTTTCTCCTTTCCTCATCGGTATTTTACCGTTTTCATCTTTTAGTCCTCTGCTGTCTCTCCTGTCACCATTTCCTACATTCTTGACCTCCTTCCAAAGCAAATTCCTATATTCCCTCCATTGTACACTCAAGTTTCCTCCAAAATCCCAATCTACTCTTTTCTTTCTCTCACTTGTCTCTTCATTTCTCTCTTCTTAATTTATAGTTTTCATTTCCGTTTCTCCACAATCTCAGTCGCTCTATTTCCCATCCTGTCACTAAATGCCTCTTTTTCCACAGCTCATTTTCACCTTATTGCATTACTCTTCCATACATCCGATTTCCTCATCTCCTAACCTTACAGACACCTTCTCATTCTGTTGCACAAATTTCTTCTCTGAACATTTTACTCACATTTACCTCCTCAACCTACTCCTAGTCGGTCCAGTCGCTTCTGCATTCGTGTCTCGTACTCCATTCATATTTCCTCCTCCTGCGGCACTTCATTTCTCTTAGAAACAGTCTGCTTCCTGGCCTAATCTAGCCATCGCTTTTGCAACTTATCCTTGACTCTACATCATAATGACCAGACCATCCATCTCCGAATCCCCTGTTGTCTACACTCTAGTATCGAGCACTTGTCTTCTCATTCCATTCGTAAAATCATATACTCATTCACATATCCAATGATCCACACTCACGTACCCATATCATACACTTAATAACGTAACTGACTCAAAGACATGTCACATGTATTCCAAATCACACAGTCACATACACAGCAGTCATTTAATAAGCACGTCACAACACGCACTCATAATCTAAACCAATACAAACTGTTTTACTCAGTGTCACCCAGTTAACTTGCATATTCAATGACTCACACACACACACACACACACACACACACACACACACACACACACACACACACACACACACACACACACACACACACACACACACACACACACACACACACACACACACACACACACACACACACACACACACACACACACACACACACACATATACACGATATCAAATATTACTTATATATCGAACAATTCACACACACATAAACAGTACCTGCAATCACTCACCCACTCATATATCCAGTGATTCACTCATATGTTGTCAAATCACATTCACTTACATACTCAAAGATCAACACACAGGACACAAATTCACGCACACATATACAGTAAACACAAGAAACCTCATATAGCAGGGAGGATTTTATTGCATATATTCTCTAAGCTATTCATATAACCTCTACTGACTGCTAATGAGAAATATATTTTTATCCAAACGATTTTACTACAGATGAACCCCTCGACGTCCAAGCGAAAAAAAATACCTTGTTAAACCAATGATTTTTTTTTAGCTGCTTCAAGACGATCATAGTCAGCTTAAGACAGATTATTCGAACTGGAGTGGTTAGATATAGCCTGATTCGTTTCCTTCCAGACTAAAGTTAAATCAATTCGCTGAGTGATATCGTCTGTAGATAGCAAGAACATAACGAGTTTATCGGAGCGAAACGATACACTCTCTTATGGCAGCAAACAGCTTACGTATTATATTCTAGCCAGACGATCTTATTTGGCAAAAAGAAAATCCCTCAACGTCTAGTGGATGATGGAGAGTGTATTTAACCCCGCTAAAACTAGAGGTCACTTTTAAATGTTAAAAAAGAAAAAGAAAAAAGATGTCATCGTACTGAAAGGAATGCGAAAGACGGACTCTGATATCTTAACAAGCAAAATTGTTCGGGGGTAGCAGGGATATATCAGAAGTCAGGGAAAAGTCATATAATTCCAGCCTAGCTAAAAGCACATAGCAGACTTCCGCCTTGCTCATGAGTTTGGCGCTCTCCAGTAACTTAAGTTCTGATAATCACTTAGATTTCACCTCTTATTTAGTTCCTGGTAAAGATAACTTGAGAATATAGAATTATCGCTGAAATTATGCTTTAGAATACTTCAGCGTCGCAAGAAATATATATCGCGTATTTGGACAGAATATGAAATTGCTGAATCTTTGTATTTTACAGCTTCTGAATTACGGTATATATCTTAACTTATATCAACACACACACACACACACACACACACACACACACAAAACAGTAGCTTCATATATCCTGATTCACATATTGCCAGTGAAACAATTACTAAATTTACAGTGTCAGTTTTCATAAAACAAGCAGGTGTTGTTTCAGGCTTACTACTACACATTCAAAAGCCAAATACATAAATAAAAGTATATAAATAATAGTCACATGTCACTTATAAAAACATTATGTGAGTTCCATAACCAAGCAACTATAATAGACAGAAACATAAGGTACATTATATACGAAAAAAAAAATGTCGAAGATATAGTAACCAAATGAACATAAAAAAAAAAGAAAAAAGCGTCCATTAAAAATCAATCATCCATAAAGAAAGCTGAGGAAAGAAGGAGCTTAAGTTCAGGAGTAAAGGGTGGAAGAGAAAGAATGTATATTTTATTATTTTTTATGAGTACCTGTATTTTTCGGCATTTCTTCCGACCTGGTCTTAAGCCTCTGTCCTGCGAGTATAGCATTTTAACAGCAAATGGGCGTACACTCTTTACCTGAGATTTTCGTCTAGCTGCCGTAAGACGATTTTTTCCAGTAGAAGTGTCTTACAAACTCATTATTAAGACAAACTATCTATTTATCGGGACTAATTCATCCTTCAGCTCAGTACTATATCTAACTATCTATCTACCTATCTACCTACAGTGGCATGGTGCTGGATGTTTGTGCAATGGGTGTGATCGCTAGTGGCGTGTCACTAATTTTTCTTTGCACTGTAAGCCACATATATCAATTTTTCTCATCTTCAGCAACACCTCTTCTGCTATAATATTTCTGTGATAACTTTCTCTCATAGCTGCTTTACCAACACGCCTCCAAGCGTCCATGATTTACTACTTGTGTTTGGATAGAAATTACAGAAGCGCCCTTAAGATCGGGAACGTATGAGGAACCATGAGGAATAACAGAGTATCAAAGAAAATTTACAGAAGGTGAAGTTGATGGAAGAATGAGGAGAGGAAGACCAAGATGTATATAGCTGAATAAAGTTAAGGAGTACGTTAGGGAGGGTGGGATAGATTGGCTATTAGACGGGGAAATGAGTGGTGATGAAGCTTTGATTTTTTTTTTTTTTTGTCAAGACCCCCGTGAATGGACTTTGGTGTTTGGTGTCTGACGGTAAAGTACTGTGGCGATTTTATTTATTATTATTATTATAATTTTTGCTTGTTTGAGATATACTTCAGATCTGGCAAAATCCACTTTTTAACCCCTTCACGAAGATGACGTATTTTGTACTTATATTTCCTACCTCTCGACGGTTTTGTTCAACTTGAGGAGGGAAATCAGGATGACGGGATTAATGAAGACCACATCAAACCCTGCCGGTTCGAAATATTTCCCAAACTATCTGGAGGGAGTAAGAATAAAATACTAAATATGCCATCGGGTTGTAGAGCTTAAAACTATCTGAAAGCGATCACGATGGATCTCATTACGTTATTTTCATTTATGTTTGCAATAAAGAGCAGCAAACGTAAACAATATTTGACAACTGATATAGGATATTGTGAGTGCACATTATACGTGCTCTTGTGATCGTGATACACCAAAAAATAGCAAATAAATGAAAGTCGAACCTTAAAATATTTTATTTTGCTTTTTCTTGCTTCCGTCTGTACTCATACTGAAATACAACAGAACTTTTGAGTTTAGAGTATGTCTATGGAGGAGAGGGGATGGTGGTGGGGAGCTACAGACCTGGGGTTAGGAAAACATTTTTAAAATAGCGATAGTCATTCAAAGACAGTCCCAGATGGTCCTTATTGGCGTTTTTAACCCAAGCAAGAAATAATTCTATATCAATGACTGTGTATACTTTTGTGAACTTATGCACTGTGAAATCATCACACACTTTGGCATCATCTTACCGCCGTTTCTCATTAGTAAATGAGGTGAGTGATATCCAAAGGCAGGAAAAGAGAAGTACAGTAACGGGAGAAATATTAACAAACGATGTAATAAAGGAAGCTGAGAAATAGTAGTAGATAATATCGTGCATGTATCTATCTATCTATATCTATTTATTTATCTATCTGTATCTGTCTGTTTATTTATCTATCTATATCTGTCTGTTTAACTATCTATCTATATCTGTCTGTCTGTCTATCTATCCATCTATCTAACTATCTATCTGTCTATCTATCTATCTATCTATCTATCTATCTACCTGTCTACCTATCTGTCTATCAGTATATGTCATAAGCACGGAGCAGGCTAAGAGCCTATGGGCAAGACTGAAGGAAGCTGCTGCTACTGATGGCTATTTTGTAATGTGATTTTCTAATAATAGTGTAAATTAAGCAAACATTTTTCTAGTTAGGTTCCAGAAAAAAAGGACATTTTACAGGTGAAGTATGTGGCACTCAGCGTGGGGTCTACACTATCTCCCGCTTGGTGGTGATTGCCAGGCCAGACGGTGTGGTCAAGACAGGCACTCTGATTTACCTCCGCCTTCCCTTCCTTCCCTCACCTCACCTCACGACAAATGTGCTTCATATCTACCACACTTTGACGAGACACAATACCTGTCTCAAATACCTCTGAAAGTTTATACACAAGTGAGACTGTGCTTCCCCACAACAAGTTATAACAGTCCCAGTATGGAATAGATGTTCACCTTAGTATTATGTTCGCCAGACTTGCCTAATATCTACCAAACTTTGACGAGACTCAATACTTGGCTCACTTACTTCTGAGGAGTTTGTACACAAATGACAATATGCTTCCCCAGTCGACGTTACTGCAGTTCCAGCAAAGACGGATCATTTTCGTTTATGCTGGATGCTCGCCTATTATATGCTGTAAATGTGCTTGATATATAACTAACTTTAATAATGCCCAAATGTTAACTCCATTACTTCAGGATGTTTGTACAGAAATGACAGTATGCTTCCCTTTAAGTAACAACAGTTCCAGTACAGTATGGCCAGGGTCGCCACAGATGTATTTTAGCTATCATCATCATCATCATCATCTGAAGCCCACTGTTGAACAAAGGTCTCATGCAACCCTCTCCGAGACTTGCGGGACAGTGCCAGTCTCTGTCATATTACTCCTGCATACTTCTCTGTTTCCTTTGTCTACCTCTCAACCTTCTCATTTCTCCATCCCTATTATCTCTAGCATACTTCATCTTTCCATCTCTCGTCTGTCATTCTATCTCACCTTTCCGTCTCTTATCCTCCTCCCTGACTTCTGGGATTGTACCGTATCTTCGCTTCAACTCCAACATAATTCATCATTTATTTGGCCTTTCCTTCAGTGCTTACCATTTCTCATCTCTTGTCTGGTCTCTTCCTGTAACGCTACGAATTCTTTTCTACTGCCGTTTTCTGGTACGCTTACTGTTTCTTAGAATTCAGTCAGTTACGGCTCTGGCTCTATCTGTTAGCTCTTCCTTTACTTATATGTCACCTCACATCAATTTCGTCTCTTATCAATTTTATATCCTCCACTTTCATCAGTTCTGTCTCTGTCTGTCTGTCTCAGTCTCTCTCTCTCTCTCTCTCCCTCTCTCTGACAGACGCACCCTGAAGTATGCCAATATGTAATCAAGTCCTTAATTTCTGACAGTCATGTATGCACGGCCAGCAACAGTTTTATGTATTCAGCCTGCATCCGACATTATAGAGTTCAATCAGCAGCGATACGGAAACGTCAGTCACGCTTTAGAAATCAGTTAAAGAAATTGGGGTGTTTCTGTCCTAGCACACTTACACGCTCTCATTTTATTCATTAAATTTTCAACCTTCTCATGGCCACGTCTTGTCGAGCGTTCTAGGCCAGTCATACCAGCAGACGATTTTATTCAGGGAAGAGTGAGTTACAGGAGCCTGAAATTGCTAATATTATCACCATTAACCCTCTGATGGTCAGTGGCACCTAACTGTAGTCAATATTATTCAGCTGAGAGCATTACAGCCTAGGAGTGTTAATATTATTCCCAACACTGATCTTTCCATTTCTTTTATATATTATCCATTACGTATTTATTCCCCGACAATTACAGCACCCGCGGTTTTATTATTATGGTTCTATTTCTATTTATTATTTTTATTTGATCACGGAACAGCTACGGACTCACTTAACCCCCTCATTCTGATGACATAATCTATTTTTTTAGATTCTTTTCACCTTCAGACGATTTTGTTCAGCCTATGGAGGTAAATTCGGTTGTTATAGGATTAATGGTGGCTGTTTCTAACCCCATCCCTACAAATGGTCTCTCCAAAGTCAACAAATTCGTCTTGAGGATGCGAGTAAATAGAAGCAGTAGTAGTAGTAGTAGTAGTAGTAGTAGTAATAATGATAATAATAATAATAATAATAATAATAATAATAATAGAATTGGAGTCAAATGAGAAATATCGTAGGAGTCAGGAACCCTTCACTATGATGACGATTTGCTTATTTGTCATGCTAACTCCAGGCGATTTTGTGGATACTATATTAACATTGGTCCCTTCATTGCGAGGACTTCTTGCTCTATATGTCTTGGTATCTTCAAACTATTTATCACGAAGTATCATCACGAAGTATCCTTATTCATACTGCACCAGAAGCCAATCATAAGGTATATAAAATCGTCCGTTAGTTGCCAGAATATATATATATATATATATATATATATATATATAAAGATTAGATATTTGATGTACTGAAAGGATTGTTGTTTGTAGCTATTAATTCTTGCGTCAAAATACAGTCTGTAAAATCTCCCAGTGCTAGCCAAAATAAGTCAGATTTCTGACGTGGATAGGTAAATTTTTTGTATCACTCAGAAATATGGTTCTAAAATCAAAATATTTCCTCAGTGATAAGTACTTTCTAGGTAATACAGAGGAGTGTTGCAGCGAGCCAGTTTGGTCTGCACAACACTGAGTTATGCTGATGATAGCAATACAGGTCACTTTTAGGTCATCAAGGCGTGATCTAGAGGTGCTCTCATCAGCATACCTAAGCAGCGTGCAGACTAAACTGGTTCGCTCTAACATTCTTGTGTATCTAACAATAAATCGTTACATCTAGTGTGTCCTTGAGTTTTACATGTGAAACAAAACAAACTAATGCATCTTAAGTACTTCAATCCGAGAGGTCCGTCCTAAGCTGAAGAGGCGCATTCAGCAGTAGAAGGAAATTAATAATGAACTTAATCATGATGAAAACTATTAATTACAATAGCTGGCCAGCTGCTCCCTACACCACATCATTAGCTCTCTTAACGTGTCGGGTATTATATAACTCACCAAGTCTGTTAGATTATATGAACAACTGCTTATAATGATGATGAAAACTGGTCAGGTTTTACGAATACTATACGCTAAATTAATGGTTAGCAAACGCACCATAGCCGAGAACTCCAAAGAAACTAGCATACCCAAGTTTTTCAGTGTGTAAATTAATAGATTACTATTGAATGTAGCACCGATAATTACTATGTTACCCAACCTCTGATTAACTAAGCCTCCTCCTCCCACTCCAATGACCACAACTCACCATTCAGTCACTAATACATTGTCATCAGGATGGCATGGGAGGAGTCGCAGCGCCTCTTCGGCAGCGATTTAGTTCGAGCATTACACTGTGAAATTTTTGTGTGTGATACAGATGCAAAGTGCGGCAGCGATATCAAAACGAAATATGTAGCAAAGAAGAAAATGCTAAGGCGTGCTATGCAAAATTAACCGCTAAGGAAAAGATACTACGAAACCTCCTATGTCATTTAAGCGCTGTTGTGCCACCTACCGCCCTCAACTCACACGAACAGGAGGGATAACCCTTGCACTGAAGTAGCCAACTTTACTCTGCTCCTTTCAACTTGGCCTAAAATTGCTATATCTCCATCGCGAATGCTGAGTTGTAACAAGATATTAGTGCTAGATTACGGTGCTAGTCCCCTCCCCCCCAAATAAAAAAGTGATGGGAAGGATGTGTAGTTGTGTTATTGACCAATTTTTCTATTGAACTACGGGAAATTAATCGCGAAATGATGAAAATCTCAGCCAAGTCCTAAAACGGACAAACATGTGGATTGACGGACAGGCTAGAAGATAGAAGAGTGGGGAATCGAGCGACAGACAGGAGGTGGACAGGTGGTAGACAGGCAGCAGACAGGTTGTCAACAGGTAGAAACGGTTCAGGGAGGTAGACAGGTGGGTACAGGCGAGCAGGCAAAGATAAGACACTAATTTCAGCGCGTCCAGTGATATGACGTCAATTTTTACATTATTTTATCACTGTGTCTGTATATTATCACACCATGTTTATATGGAAGTGAGAGTTGGAATGGTGTTATTGATAATTCATGTTACTACATGGCAATTTTATTAACCTCAGAAAAATACTGAACTGAAAAGAATGGATAGTGTCTTCATTAAACTCTATACACTGGATAACAAGAATTAGGCAAAAAGAAATCGTCTTAGTGAAGGCCTAAAGGGAAAGTACACACACACGTACAAATATTTGTACATACATATTACTGTCTAATGAATATAATGATCATTACGTTCACCATTTCCCTACAAGTGGTCACTCCTAAATCGGAAAAAGATCATCTGTCGGAGCAAGGAAAAAAAAAAAAGGCACCTTAGTACAGAAGAGTACATTCTCATGGTACTGAAAGTGTTGATTACTAGACCTTCGATAAGGTGACGTCTTTCTAATATTATTCAGGCTATTTTCTGACGCTTTTCTTCAGTCTAGGAGAGACTTTTCAAACTGGAGGGATGAAATATAGGTTTAATTAATCCCGTGAAAAGGAGATGTCTGTCTGAATCTAAGTAAACTCGTCTGCAGGAAGCAAAATAAGCTAAAATGACGTCAGTGGCATTCAAGGGGTTAACTCTGACTTATTTCTTAATGCCATTATCAAAGGCAGGGACTGATATCAACAATGTGCTGTACAATGTTTTCATATAATTACAGTTATTAAAATGCTTGTTGGTATAATTAATTGTTCCTTTCATATACTGCATATGCAAGATATATAACTAAAATACCTACACGCCGAATACAGAATTTTAGTTCAACGTAGTAAGAGTGTATGGCTATTTAGCACCATCATGCATACCCAACAAATTATGCAGCCTATACTAAGGTAAAAACTGAAATACAAATTTCAGGTATCACACAATTATTGACGATTTAGCTCTTGGCTAGCTGGATATAAATTAAATCAAGAAATGGTAAAGTGGTGCATAATCTCGCAAATTATATATATATATATATATATATATATATATATATATATATATATATATATATATATATGTGTGTGTGTGTGTGTGTGTGTGTGTGTGTGTATGGTAAACAAACCCATCGGTAGCTATCAATCCATCTATGTCTAACCACATTACACACTGCAGAAACACGAAAAAGAATTTTTTTGTTTGAATGTTCTCTTACATTTGTGATGAAGTTTGGTGGACAGGGGTCAGGTCTGACAACCTTTACTCTTCACAAACCCCGTGCAACTGAACCTATTAAAGATATATGTCAGGACTAAAAAAATAGAATTGACTGTTATACTGTTTTACAAGCAATTAACTTACTTTCTAGCTAAATTTCTGTTTGTCTGGATCATTTGTATATATACCATAATATATTTCTCTTGTTCGGGTTCACTGCCTAATACATAATATTTAATACATAAAATCGTCCTAATTTTCGAGTCTTGTTCATTCCCTTATCTCTATGTATTTTGCTGACTGATTTTACATTGGTTTCGCAAGATCGTACTAACGTCTGCGTTGAGATTTTGATATCAGTATGCTATTTTATCCCTGAAAAAAAAAAAAAAAAAAAAAATTCCATTGTGAAGTTAATCATCAATGGACAAGAAAAATTATATAGTAACAAGCTTATCCGCAATGATCCTCTGAGCTGAACAATATTACGTTAACTCAAGTCTGAACCAGGAAAAATTCATTTATCACTATGCTTCAGAGTTTACCGAAGTTGCAGTGGGGAAAATGCTCCAAGCTCTTATTTCCCAACTCATATCCATGCACACCTGATCCAGACTACCGTTCCACGATTATCTTCTCTGTCACATATGCAATGACGTATTTTTCACATTATTCTTGCCACCTCCAGACGATTTTATTTAGCTTTGATGAGCTCTCTTGCACTGATAGGTAAATGGAGACCACACATGATCTCTCCAAAAGTCTCTCCGGAACTAAATAAAATTGTCTGGAGATAGCAAGACTAAAATGAAAGATTGATAATCAGATTCAGTGGGTTTTCATTCTCTCATCACATACCGCTTCAGTAGTAGTTTCTCAGGTAACCTTTCAGTCTTCGTGAAATACGTATGAAACAGTTAGTAGTCACACAGAAATTCGACAAGGTTAGGAACAGACTCTTTACAGGATCCGAACAATATCCACCTTTCCATAAAATTCGTAAAAATGAAATAGTAAGTGGACCCACTGAAACCAGACAATTTAGAAATGAATTTGCTCACAGGATCCAAACACTATGCAGCCCCTTAGCCGAATGATATCGTCTGACGGGTCCCATAGATCAAAAAATCGTATTCTTTGTCAAAGACAATATATTTTGTCCAGTTACTTAATCCTCCATTCAGTTAGTCAAACAAAAAAAGGATATGATATTAATGAGAGCTCAACGGTGCAGTGCTAAGTACCGTCAATTATTTCAGTACAAAGTTACACGTTAGTTTTGACTCTTCATCAACTTAATTCTCGGTGCAATTAACCACTTAGGTAAGTACTTTTTAAAATGGGCTATTAAGCTGTTGATAACACACACACACATACAAAACCACATCTACAAGTGTAATATACTTTTCTTTCATCTTTTTAATCTTGGACACCGCAATTCACTCTAGTAAATATGTAAACAATCTACAATAGTATATGTGGTTATTGTTATCATTATTTTTTTCAGAAGTGTAATCCTAAGTACAGTAAACCACTAATGATTTAATTTACTTTACTGTACTAATATTTTTTACTTATGTTTTTTTTCCTGGGCACATTAACTCACTAGTAAGTAAATGGGTAAATTACCTTACATTTATTCCCAACCCTTTAATCCTGGGTACAGTAAAACTCTCAAATAAATGTAGGGACAAATTACAGTATATTTTTGTTATTTGTTACAGGTATGCAATGGTGGGCACAAAATTAAACAAATATATACTGGATTATGCTATTTTATTAGGCATAACTGACAACAACAAAACAAAAATGTGTATGCAGACACAAGATATTATTTATTGCTTTATATATTCCTGCTACAAATAAATGAGCACACATACTAAGATGAAAGTTAGAATGTTTTTTTTTTTTTTCCTCAGCCATTTAGTCAGTCAAACAAATACATGGAAGCGCCATTAAACTCAACTACTTTTCCTTTTATCCTGGGTACAACCGATTCAATAATACCATGCAGGGATTTTTATAATATTTAAAATTGTCCAGCAATCTAAGCTTAGGTCTAGCCAATCAATGCACAGTGGGCAGTGTATCTATATGTATATCTACATATATATCTATAACTATCTATATCTCTTTGGGAGGTATACATCGTCCCCTCGGCTCAGTGACTCTGCATAATATATAACCTCTGCTGAGTCTGTGGTCAGATTAACTCAACTCATTCCACTTGATGACTCCTTAGTTTAATCCTGCCACCACCAGACGATTTTTTTCAGTACAAGAAAGAGCCTACGTAGTGAAGAGGTTAGAAACAAGTCTTCACCTGTCACTTTAGTACAACGACCCCAGATTTTCATCATACTCTTGCAAAGCTGCAAGATTTAATATAGTTTAGAAAAGGCTGTTCGTAGTGGAGGCGTTATCTTTGTTCTCTAGCAATCTCTCAGTTCTTTAAGTATTACGAGATATTCCTACTTTCAGTCTTGTTACCGCCAGACGCATTTATTCAGCTGAGATGCTATTTCTCGCAGGGAGGGACATTTCATCGCCGCTGCGTCTGCCTTGCTTCGCTGTTTAGATGAGCACCAGAAGATTTCTGGTGTTTAAGAATAATTTAAGTATTCGAAGATAAAAGTAAGAATGAACGAATGTCGGTAATTTCTTCAGGTCAGCAACACCAGACGATTTTATTGCGTTGAAATAAATTTTGTATTCACAGAAAAAAATAGACATAGTAATTTATCCAGCATAACACAAGATAAATTATGCTTGGTTAAGAGACATTATACCAAATCAGGGATTACGTGATATGAACGCCAGTGGTCACTCTGTTCATGATAAAACCAGGATATTTTATTCATTTGAAGGATATTTAGCATTTTTAAAAATCTAGTTATTCGGTTTTGTCTAAGACTTTAGGAATTTTATCTATGGTAACGGCAGATAATTTTATTTAGATCATGGAAAAAATTTTAATAGTCGAAGAATAAAGTACTTATGAGCGCACAGATATTTCACACAGCCTGACACAAGACTATTTTTTATTCAAGTGAAATAAAATCTAGCTGTCAAAGTATAAACCAATTGTGATTAATACTTTCGCGCTATGGAAGTTGTTAGGTTTTTATTTAGACTAAAATCAGATTAATTTATGCAGGTGAGCTACGTTACAGTAGCCGATAGTTAATAAGTGAAAAAAAAAAAAAAAAAAACTTGACTAACCCCATCGCTGCTGTAGAGAATTTCCTTCAGACTAGGACCAGGTTATTTTATCGAGAAAAAATTTTAGAAGTCAAAGATTACAAACACTTGTGAACACACGTCGGTATTTAATTCAAGCTAACACTAGAGAACCTTTTGGTTAAAGACAAATTTAAGAATCGAACGCAGTAAACTCACATGCGTATTTCATATGGGCCAGCACCACAGGATTTGTTTATTAATTCTAATGTAAACTTCAGAATTTGAAAAATACAACTTCACATGTGTTTTTTGAAAGTCTAGCTAACACTATATGATTTTATTCACGTGAGGAAAGTTCAAACAGTTAAGAAATGCCGTCTGGATAACCTTAACTGAAGCTAAGGACGTACTTGGTTATATTATTCATGTTAACATCAAGTACATTCACTCTATCAGTCGACGAATTAAAGCTATTTCTATCGACCCTTTTGCTGCTATGAAAGCACGTGGTACGTATTTCCGTACAACGCCAGAGAAGTTTATTGAGCTGCGGATATTATTTACTTGTTACCATTTGTCCACTTTGCTCAGATCACGTTGGCAGTAAAAAAAAAAAAAAAAAAAATCTTATTACCTAACCCCATCCAGCTCAAGGACGTCTCATTTACTTTGTTCTTGCTACCCCCAAACGATATTATTCACCCATGTCGTGAAAAGGCTGTGAAAGCGTTCATGAGAATTGTAACTCATTACTTTACAAATGTATTTTCTGAGTTGAATACAATCGTCTGGAGACAGCAAGAATAAAATAGCAACATTGTTTTGAAGGGGCTTATTTATTTATTTATTTATTATTATTTTTTTGTGATGATACAGATTATGTTTCTTGTCCTCGTCAGTCTCCAATTCTTGTTTTGCTTGTTTTATATTAACCTTTTTTATCAATTATGCCTGTCTATGTTTTGATTCGTTTCTTTTCTTTTCTGTCCGTCCCTTGAGCTTCTGTCTATCTACCCATCTACTGGTCTGCTTCTGCTCACAGGCTAGATACAGGTTTGTTCGCAACTACAGGAGCCATGGCATTCTTCATTTTATACAATCACCAATGGCTACACAATGAGAGTATTACACATGACAGGCTAATGCTTGGAGATATTTCGGCCATTATGGAACAGATGGAGAATGAGAAAGAGAATAAGGAGTAACCTGAAAAAATCTCGAAGAAGAAACGCCTAAGGATTCTTCTTTTTATACGGTCTGTGGTACAAGAGTGAAATTAGTATGCCACGGTAATTCTTAGAGGTAATTCGGCCATATGCAGTGAATGGAGAGTGAGAAATTGAGCATACAGAGATCTGAGCAAGCGTTAGTAGTAACAAACTATTTATTTTTTTCAATCGTCAGTGCCTCCAAAAAGGAACTAATACATACAACTGGTTAATACTTTGAGATGGTTGGGCCACATGGAATGACTGTAAAGAATGACAATACTGGAAAAGAAGGAAATTGAACAAACATATGTAAAGTGTTAAGAAACGAAACATCGATATTCTTCTTACTGTCATCAGTGGCTCTTAAATGCAATTAGTGAAATATGGCTCGGAGATACTTCAAATTGATTTGGCCAAAGGAGCGAAAAGAGACTGAACGAGGAACGAAAGGGCCCAACATCTATAATGCAAACAACATGAGACTCTCTTCATCTAGTTGTCAGTAGCTCTAAGATGGAAGTAATACACTGAGATGGTTCAGTCATACGGAACGAAAGAAGAACGAGAGACTAAATAAGATGCAAATGAAGCCAACATCTGGAAAGCATCTTCGAACTTTCCAAGTGTAATACTAATGGTTCTTAAGATGAAAACAGTATCCCATGGAACTACTTTAAGGTGGTTCGGCCACGTGGAGCGAAGGAAGAGCGGGACGCACCTAAGAAGCGGAGGCTGTGATTACGTCGCTGCCAATGTCACTCGGGATCCTCAAAGTCATTCTTTTAATACCTTCAATACGATGACGCTTGCACTATCTAATTCTTCCCCTCTACAGATGATTTTCCTTAGCTTCAGGAAAGACATTCACCAATGATGGGGATAATGTAGTTGTCTTTGTTTCTAGTCCCTTAGCTACAAGGGGGAGGGGGGGGATGTCTCCTAGTTGAGCAGAATCCGTGTTAATAGCTAGAATGAAATATAAAAGTTGTCATTTCAGTGAATGGGTCAGTTTGGGACTGATCCTTGCTCCTCAAAGGGTTAACCGACTACCTGGACACCATACAATGAAAATTAGTTACACACACACACACACACACACACACACACACACACACACACACACACACACACACACACACACACACACACACACACACACACACACACACACCATACAAATCAAATTAATAATGCGGAGGCACAGACATATAAAACTATCTATTTCAGAGGCATCAATGGAAATAAAATATGTCTCAGGGCACTGACAGATAAACAAATAACAAGAACAGTGGCTGAGACAGAACTTTAAATAACTGTATCAAGAGCAGAGACAGAAATAAACGAAACTAAATCAGCGGCACAAACGATTAAAACCGCAATTACTTGAGGTATAGACAGAAATATAATTATGCAGAGACAGAGATACAAGCAACTATATCTGAAACAAAGACACGCTTATGAATAACTAAGTCAAAGGCATAGGTTTAAAAATAAGTACATTAGAGACAAAGGTAGAAAAATGAGTAACAAAAACAGAGGAGGAGATTGGCATGAAATAATCTGTATAAGAAATAAACCCAGAAATATAAATAACTGTTTCAGAGGTATGATAAGTAACTAATTAAAAAAAAGGTAAATGAAAATATCTAAATAACAGGAAGATACGGATAAAAATAACTATGTTGGACGCACAAATAAAAATAAAAATGTAAAATAAATCACGTCCAAAAAGAGAAGTAGAAATCAGTATCAATAAATATCACACACACTTGTATATAGCCAGATACGTTCAGCCACAAAACGGTACAAACAGGTATAAAATGAAGGGCTAAATTCAGGTTAATACAAACTTGGGGATCAGACAGTCACAGACAGATAGTCATACAGAAACACAATCGCAGACAGCCACAGTGACAGTGAGACAGATGGATAAATAGATGGTAAACAGAGAGAGAGAGAGAGAGAGAGATGATACGGAAATAGAAGCGCAATAAAAGACAGACGGACATTACGATAGACGCAGGAAAAAAAAAATGACAAGGCAAAGAAATTCGACCACTTAAATATAACGACAACTACAGCCACACACACATATAAATAGAGATGATATATAGACAGTGATAAAGACATGGCCAGTTACGTAAGAAAAATTTATAAAAACCTATTGCAGTGAGAAAGACAACCAAACAGACTAAAATACAAACTTTTACGAAGGCCTACATGAACACAAAGGCAGACAGACAGACAGGCAAACAAATACGCGCAAAAATGACAGGCAATATAAAAACGCACACACACAAGTAAATACATTATGCACAAGACAGCCAGACGGACAGGACATACACATAACACACACATGCTGCATACTAACTGAAATATCATCATTACCATAAGAATTTCAACCTCTTTTTCCCACCTAAGAACACGGACTCACAGACCGTCAAATAAAACCATACACAATCGCAAACAGACACAAAACACATACACAGACGAATAAAAACATAAATAAAACCCCCCAGTAAGGTCATTAACTCTTCCTCTTGCTCCTTAGAAAAAAAAAACAACAACCACAAAACAATAATAACATAAAAAAAAGGGATCCAGACTAAACCTTTCAATGCTCTATTTCCTTAAACAAACAGGATCACAAATAAACACAATCAACACTTGCAAATAAACACGAGGCAATATAATATTAACAAAATTATTAAGTAAGAGCAAGGACAAACCATCCCCCTTAGCCCTCTTCCACTTCCTTAGAGCACAGAAAAACACAAAAAACACAAAACAACAAAATACAAAAGAAGAAAACACAAAATCATACCCTTTAACTTACTTTCTCATCAAGCAATATTAGCCCCCAAAAGAAAACGAGTAAATACAATGTAGAATCAAGAAGCCTGCATCATACCTTTAAATTTCTACCTCTTCCCCATGCAAGTAGGATCATAAACAAATAAAAAGAAATAAATATAAATAACATAAATTAGAACGTACCCAGTCCTCATCTTGCATTGACAACAAAATACCCCCCAAAAAATAAAAATAAAAAGAGAAATAAATGATTATCAAGAAGAGCACACCCTATGCTTAAAACTTCTCTTCAAGCACACTTAATCACTAATAAGCGGAAAAACATAATAATTAAAAATAAAATATAACATGTAACTTTTCCGAGTAGGCCATTGACAACACTTTCCTTTTAAGTTTCGTCGTCTACAAGCAAATAGATCACAGATAAACATTAAACAAGTAAGAAAAGCATAATAATTCTCTTTAACCCTCTTTCTGCGAGGAAAAATACACATCACGAAGAGGAAGCAATACTCTCAGATCCTCTTTCTTCATCATCATCGTCCTCAACCATACAGAATCACACACACACACACACACACACACACACACAAAAGAATACACTAAGAAATTAACACAAAATATTAAATAGATATTAAGGAGGAGTAAACACAAAACATGTCTTAATACTCTCCTCCTCCCAAAACAAGAGCAAAGAAAACACTAAAACAAAGCATTATAATCTAGATATACCTATGTCTCTTTCCCTCCTCCTCCTCCTGCTCCTCCTCCTTCTCCTCCTAGAATAAGAAAAACACAAATACACAAAAACACTAATGTAAACTGTAATGGCAAATAATATCACATCGTCCTCTTCAGGTAAGCAGAAACACGAAGAAAAAGTAAAAACTAACATCAAATAAGCCAAATCTAAACTAAATATCAAATACCATCCAGCTGCACAAATAACCACGAAGTAAATTAATAAACAGTATCAAGAAGCACAAATAATAAGAAAATATAGTATTAAAGATTATGGAAAACAAACAAACGTAACAAAACAGCAACAAACATCACGAAACAAATAGATGGAAAATATCAAGAAACTCCAATGATCAAAAAATAGAATAATAACAATCGCGAAACACAAAGAAGCACGGAGTTAGGTATTAACATTATGAAATATAAAGAATAATAATGAACACCAAGACACACAAAACACAAAATAAAATCATAACTTCAAGGGACACATAACCACATGAAATAAAGAACATTTTACCATAAAAATATAAATTAACATCAAGACACGCACAGAAAGGAAAAATCAAGAAACACAATTAAGCACAAAATGAATTACACTGAGAAATGCAAATTAAATAAAACAACATATCAAGAATCATAATATATATATATATATATTTATATATATATATATATATATATATATATATATATATATATATATATATATATCTATCTATCTATCTATCTATCTATCTATCTATATATATATATATATATATATATATATAGATATATATATATATATATATTTATATATAAAGTAAATACTTCAACAAGATCAAACCATACCCTTTAACCCTCTTCGTTTTCCTCCTGCAGAGAACAGAAACACAGATAAAAATGAAATAACAAAATAGTGAACTTGATGACTGACTTTCCATACCATTTAATTGTCAAGAATATAGAAATAAAAATACTCAGAAAAAAGTGAAAGAAAAGGAATGTATAAAATTATGTATTTCAAACTTTTTTTTCTCTCCAGAAAACAAAATCAGAAGCACAGGGATAATTCCCCCAGGCTAGACCTGGATAGGTCATACAGCCCTGCTAGGGTTACAGGAGAGCGCTACCCGTCCCAGCAAAGGCAGTTACCCAGGCGGGGCACAAAATTTCAACCTCGCTATCTCGAGTCACACACTCTACCACTGAGCCACCCTGCTTCCTATCAGAAGCACATAATAATAATAATAATAATAATAATAATAATAATAATAATAATAATAATAATAATAATAACAATAATAATAAAGTACTGGTATTACCTTAAGCGAATTGAAATATAAACCATACCAGTTAACTCATTCCACTCCCATATCAAACTAACAGAAAAAAACAACACAAAATACGAGAATCAGCCTTAGAATCATGAAAGACAAGACCAAAACATACTCTTTCATTCCCCTTTTAAACAAACAAAACACAAATAGACAGAGAAGCTAAGTAATGATCTCAAACACGAATGAAGGGTAAGTATGAACATTTACAAACATCCACCCGTTCCCCCTCAAACAAATCAGAAACACAGAACTAAAACAAACTCACAAGTAAACACAAAAGACATTAAACAGTATCAAGAAGAGCAAGGACAACAAAACTATACCCTTTAAACCTCCTCTTCCTCTTCCTCTTCCTCTTCTCCTCACAAGGTCAAGATGGCCTGTTTACTATACTACTCTTACTACTACTCCCCTTCTCTGGCATTCCCTTTTAAACTTGGATATTAAATCGTGTTTCTCGTTCCTCTCTCTCACTCTCGCCCTCCCTCTCTCAGTCAGTCTCCCTCTCTCTTGTCTGCTTCTGGTCTCTCTCTCTCTCTCTCTCTCTCTCTCTCTCTCTCTCTGTAATGGATGAGCGGCTTAAGGGTGGGCTGAGAGTGGTCTAGGTGTGTTATGTGGATCTTGAAGGTACTTGTTCTTACCATTTGCTTGTTCTTTAGTGAGACAGTAATTCCAGTATCATTACTTTTAACTGACCAAGAAAAGACGTTACTTTTATATATACAGTGAGTATGAACCATGAGTACAATATCTATATCCTGAAAATATACGAGGTAAGATAAATTACAAATGGATCGTTTATATTGGTCGATTTAAGTTCCCGCTCACGCCAGACTGTTTTATTCAGTTAAGGAACGAATTATTGACGCGATGGCAAGAGGGTTACGGAAATACTTGTTAAAAT
Source organism: Coenobita brevimanus (assembly GCF_032717465.1). Classification (NCBI taxonomy): domain Eukaryota; kingdom Metazoa; phylum Arthropoda; class Malacostraca; order Decapoda; family Coenobitidae; genus Coenobita; species Coenobita brevimanus. The sequence goes on from NC_137047.1 coordinate 17,349,776, forward strand.
TATAGTACTGTGAACAATAACCCTCCTTCTTAAGTAAATCATACACAAGTAACATTTCTTGCAACAAGATCTCCAAAATATTTCCATAGTGATGAAAACACAATCTCTCTCTCTCTCTCTCTCTCACACACACACACACACACACACACACACACACACACACACACACACACACACACACACACACACACACACACACACACACACACACACACACACACACACACACACACACACACACACACACACAAGGACAATTGAGGAAACTGATTTTCTAAAAAAAAAATAAATAAATAAATAAAAATGTTTACCCGTTATACAAAGACAAGCAATGTTTTCCTTTAACCCACTGAATGATAAACCGTATGATTAATCCACAGCACACATTCACGTCCAGTTGAAATGATAATGAGCTAGATATGCAGAATAAACACCGGCAGAAGTTAAAAAATGCACAGTCATACTAAAATACCAAGGACACTCAAAGACATGATAAAGAATTTGATGAAATACATTTTATACAATAAGAACGTAAAGTTATATGATTTGTTACCGTTAGGAAGAAGGCGTAAATATGCATGTAATCTCGATAATCTTATCTCTAAGCATGAAACAATAACAGGTAAGTAGACGTACTTAATAATTTTTTTGCGGTAACATCATAGACAAGTACCTCTAGATGCTGTTCGATGAAGCTGACTGAAGTGTTTTGACATGATAATTATATGGTGCATCTGAGTCAGTCCCTTGAGGATACAACACATATTTTACACTTGTATATAGCATATGTGTGCTGTATTTTGGTATTCGTACGGTATGTGGTTTTTCGTGTTATAAATTGAAGGTTTAGTAATACATTTAACTTCTGGTAACCTTTCAAACAAGTATTATTATCTTTAAATCTGCAAGACTGGCTGTAATACTGCAATGAACGGACATTATTACAATGATAACTTTTAGTCTTGGGCTATTATTTTAAATTAAGTTGATCCGTTGCAGATAAGTAACTCCTTCGTAATAAACTGAAAACCTGTCTTGATTAAAATGCAAAAAGGGTATCGGAAAAGAACACACACACACACACACACACACACACACACACACACACACACACACACACACACACACACACACACACACACACACACACACACACACACACACACACACACACACACACACACACACACACACACACACACACACACACACACACACACACACACACACACACACACACACACACACACACACACACACACACACACACACACACACACACACACACACACACACACACACACACACACACACACACACACACACACACACACACACACACACACACACACACACACACACACACACACACACACACACACACACACACACACACACACACACACACACACACACACACACACACACACACACACACACACACACACACACACACACACACACACACACACACACACACACACACACACACACACACACACACACACACACACACACACACACACACACACACACACACACACACACACACACACACACACACACACACACACACACACACACACACACACACACACACACACACACACACACACACACACACACACACACACACACACACACACACACACACACACACACACACACACACACACACACACACACACACACACACACACACACACACACACACACACACACACACACACACACACACACACACACACACACACACACACACACACACACACACACACACACACACACACACACACACACACACACACACACACACACACACACACACACACACACACACACACACACACACACACACACACACACACACACACACACACACACACACACACACACACACACACACACACACACACACACACACACACACACACACACACACACACACACACACACACACACACACACACACACACACACACACACACACACACACACACACACACACACACACACACACACACACACACACACACACACACACACAAACAAGGTATGGGCTAATTCTTAAAGCTACCGTCAGAATCGAAAGAGACTGCTTCGTTCTCTGAGTCATACTGTCTCTGGAGATTCCATGACACCTTTTCCTTTGCCACTTATTCTGCACACTGTTCCGTATCCTCTTGTATGTTACCGATGCGGTGTGTGTCGAAATTCAGACGGCATTAATAACATACAAGGCAATGTTAACGGGCAGTATACATAATGAATAGCAATGGAAGAGGTGTTACGAAGCCTCCTATCCGTCACGTACAAGGTCCTCTGGCGCTCTTGCTCTTACTCCTACTCTGCCAACCCGCCGCTCTTCACCGCCACCCGCCTAGCCAAGCCATCTCCCAGTTTCCACCACTGCCATCATCAGACAGTGGTAGGTTTTGGCTTTATTCCGGTTAAAATTATACAGAAATTTCGTTAGACATTATTCAAGCGATGGTCAGGCCAAAATTCTGTCGTTTGTATTAACTTTCGGTAGATCTGTGGCGCGTTCTCCAAGTGGCGCATTGGACATAGGTATTTTCGTACTCAGTAATTTATATATATGGTAGATTCTTGATTCATTATCCAACTGGCGATGAAGAAAGGGATATGTCGAGTTCAGAGAGTCCTTTATGATCTTTACCTTTGATATCCTAGCTGACCCTAAGTCTTTGGATATACATAGATTAATTATTATTCTCAAAAGAAGCTAAATGAGTAAATTAATCATGACCTGATGATATTGTAATATATCTCAAGCTAATGCAAGCAGTTATGGTTCTAACTTATCCAAAACACATATTGAGCAAAAATGGAAGTATATTAAGCTTGGACATTAATTTGCATTGATTTATGTTTATTTTCTTAGGAATCTCGAACCTCCAATGATGCGGACCGAAAAGTTAAGATCAGCATTATAGTGTAAAGTTAGCTATGCATTATTAGACTAATATTCAAAGCATGGACTCAGATTTTATTTTTTACAATTTTACCCTTTTAGTACGAGAGATCATTCGTACAGTGAAGATATTTGAAGAATAATGTTAAAAAAAAAATGAATTCCCAGTACTAACAGGCTAAGTGGAGACTGTTTAACCCTTAGAACGAGGGAACTTTTTCAAGCTGAATTAAATCGTATGGAGGTAGCTAGAATAAATATTGACCCTTTCACCACGATTTATCTCTCCAAAGCGGAGAGAAATCGCATGGCAGTAGCAAGATTAAAGTACAGAAAAGGCGTCATCGTACTGAAGTCGTTCATGGATAGTATTTCTAAACCCCTTCATAGCGAGTCGTTTTTTTTTTTTTTTTAGCCTGTTTAAAATCGACTGACGGTAGCATGAACAAATTTATCCCGTCGCTGCCATGAACACACTTAGGTATTATATTTAGGCCGATTTCACTCTGATTTACTAGCGTGTTAATTCTCAGCATTCCAAGAGTTAAGAGAGACAATTTTCAACACTATAACTACTACAGTTTCCTTCAGTACAAAAAAATGTCTTGTATATATATATAAATTGAGTAAAGTAACATGTTTATTCATTGAGGGTGAAAGTGTTAAAGAAGACGTCAACGTAATGTGATGATTAAAAATATACCTATTTACTGAAATGGTAAAGTGTATAGACAGTGACTCAGGGCATACAAGTCCTGTTTGGTTGTTGCCTTCCGTAAGTCATCATCATCATCAGCCGCAGCATCAGCATCAGCATCTTGGCCAACTGAAGGAAGTAATGAAGTTAATAATGAATCCTTCCATTTTGAAATTTTATTAACCTGAGCAAATCACCGGTGGAAAAAAAATCACTCGATTAATAGTTACGGTATGCATCAACAGCTGTAATTATTTAACCCGTTCAGTAAGCTAACTTCTTTTTATATTTCAGCCAGGCTACCACCTGACGATTTTATTCAACCTAGAAAGTCTCTAGTCATAAAGGGATTATTTTAGGATATATGTGACGCCGTTCATTTCGAACAATCTGTCTCACGCTGAATGAAATCGTTTGGTTACAGCAGGAGTAAAGTTTAAAAAGCCCTCGTTTCGAAAGAGTTAAGTCTCCAGGCGATACTTGCCTGTGATATAATACCGTGCAAACGAATTTACTTAGCACACAAAAATTACCTACCTCATAAGTGCACAAAATTATTTACACCATGAGTTTATGAAATTATTTAGAGGCATGTAACATAAAAAGTCAATAGCGTCTTTATATTCTTTATTAATATTTCATTCTGCCAACTCTAGACGACTAACTGATCTCTAGGAAAACCCTAGCAGTGAAGGGATTGGAGACATCTCCATTTAAGTTTCTCCAGTACGAAAGGCCTCCTCAGGGCTACTTCAAACAGCCAAGCAGTAGTAGGAAGAAAATGGAAAAGACGTCCTTGAGCTGAAGTGGCTAAGAAATGAACAACAACCAGTATGAGGAGAACAATAGTCTCTTGCTGATATATATTGTATGTCTTAAATCCGATTTTTTAACGTAGGGGGGATTTTTGGACTGCAGGGGATACATGAAGCCTTAATTAACCTTTCACAAACGGGGATCCTTCTTTGAGTAAAAATCGTCTGGTGATACTAGGAATAAACTAAGAACAAGTCATCGGGCAGAATGAGTTGAAATAAGGTACGTTATACTATATTACATTTTCTCCAGTAAAGCACACACACTTCCAACATCCATGGTCCTCATCTTTTTTAATCGTAACACATACACATCAGAAAGGAACAGTCAGGCAATAAAATACAAAATACAGAAAAAAGACACATCCACGTAAAATTAGTTCCTTGAAATAAACATACTACATATGAAAGTCACACAAGGAGTTCAAAATAAAGGGCAAAAATGACCGGTCCAAATAATGCCGGTACCCTGACATAAACATGAAGTGAGGTATAACACCTTAGAGGGGCGTAACATGTAAAATATTAACATGTGCTTACACAAATTCTTTTCATAAAATCGGTAATTCTCTTGTACCAGTTTTTATCCAGCTTCATACAATTAGGTATTCTCTTGCACTTATTTTTATTCCACCTCATCTACAGTAATTCTGATTAATCATTCACCTAGACTATTACTGGATCAAACATGCAACCTCCACTACCTCTAATTCACTATTTAACAACCATTTGCTTCATCTTGACCCAGCCTTGAACTTACTGGTCTTCCACATACCTTTCTGGGTAGTAGCTCCTGGGTGACGGGGGACGGGGGGGGGGGAGGAAGATAGAGTTAGTATGGGGGAAAGAATGGATGCTCAGATGCAAGAGAAATGGAGACAATAAAGTGAGCCATTGTCATGAAAAGAATTTTAAAAAATCTTCATACTAAATTATGTAAAAATGGACGTGGACCAGCAAGAAAAGTATCCTCTAACTACCCTTACATAAATAAAGAAATACCATCTTCACATCACCCCCGACAAAAATCCCACATACTGTGACATTCATGGGAACAGTCATTAGCAAACATCTTATAACACAAGTAGAAATAGGTACAACGAAAGGGAAGAACCAACACATCTCCATATACACTATTTAACATTTTAATGATACTGAACTTTGGGACTGAGCAGCTTTACATGTCAACTGCATATACAGAGCCGGATTAACAGTTGTGGGGTTCCTGGGGCACAGCATCTTGTGGAGGCCCCCTATCAGGCCAAACACCACACGTGAGGCGAAAGCTTTGGGTTCTGGGGTATGAGGAAACTCTCCGCGTTTGTGTCCACGGATGTGTACTTAGTCTATATTTTCCACTTTCAAGGGGAATGAAATTTCTATGATCAGTAATCATTCTATTTTGCGAGGGTCCTTTTTGTTTGGGGTCCTGTGGTCTGTAACTCCAGTAGTCCCCTCCTTAAATCGGCCGTTTTTATTGTTAGTATATATATATATATATATATATATATATATATTCGGAGAGAGAGAGAGAGAGAGAGAGAGAGAGAGAGAGAGAGAGAGAGAGAGGCCTCCTGTTTATTAGCAAGTAGTTTAATATTGAATGAAATAGTGAAGACAAAGACTGGGATACTAAGGACAATAGCGAATTACAGCTATTTATAAATATCTTAAATCTTTGTTTCCGTTGTGATATAGCTGTAACAGAATGCGTGCATGATAAAGGTACCAGATAGGAAGGAAGACTTCGATTCTAAAGTAAATGGTGGATTGCACCAACTTGCATCTAGGTATTAATATTGCGGTTGTACAGGCCACTAAGTAAATATAAAGTATTAAAATCTACTATTTATAGTGCTACCACATCATCATCATCATCTTCATCATCATCACCATCATCATCATCATCATCATCATCATCCAATTTCTCACCATTTCAGTGGAAGTTAGATATCATAAATAGAAATACAATACTATCATCACCATCAACAGAACAGCCACTCTTACTATAATCATTGTAATAATAATAATAATAATAATAATAATAATAATAATAATAATAATAATAATAATAATAAATTAAAGCTGAAGCGCTGGGTACTGGTGACATTAAAGCTACATATCCACAAAGACCTGAATTAAAGAGCAGAAGAAGAGGGAGACAGTGAGGGTAAAGATCGATTATCTTCTTGCAAGGTTATCTCCCCCTCCTCCTCCTGCCTTCTCTCTCTTTCTCTTTCTCTCTCTCTCTCTGGCATTATCTCTTTATCTCACTGACGTAATCCTTCCCCCGCATTTTCTCTCTCTCACTACAACTTTAACCTCTGCGTGATTAATTGTCAAGAATGTCTGTATGAGTGTGAGGGTGTGTGTGACGTGGGGTGACGTGTCTGAGTCTTAGGCTATTCTCTTTATTTTACTTTTATAATACTGATTAAATTTTGGGCATTTTCTCTTGTCCATTTTGCTGATGGCTGTGATTATGATATTTTTCACTTTCTGCTGTTATGTTGATGAGTATATTGAAATTTGTTTTTCCATATATGATTTAATACTCAGGGTAAATATAAGCTACTCAATTTTTTTTCAGTTGCATTGTGTGTTTAGATTACTACCTCTTTTGCTGTCTTTTATTAGTATATATATATCTAGCTTGTTTTCTCGCTTTTACTGTTTCCTTATTTTTTTTTCTCGCTTGTTGGGCATTATTAGACTATTTGCTTTTTCTGTTACATTATTTGGCTTATTGTAGTTATTCTTTTCGCTTACTTTGTTATTTTTTGGATAATATGTTGACTATTATCTTTGCTATTCAATGCTGAGTATAATTAAGCCATTCTCTCTTGCTGTTACTTGCTTGGTATATCATATAACTTTACTAGTAATGTTAGCTCTATTAGGCTCAAATATAATCAGTGGAGTAATTTACATGTAATAGCCTACATCGTTAATAGTTTCCATCGGACTTTATTAACTTTTTCAATACAATGACGAATTTTGGAATTTTACTCTCGCTGTCTCAGAATATTTTGGCGATTGGAGACTATTGCTATCTCCGTCAATACAAATGTTTTTTCCAAGTTCACACACACACACACACACACACACACACACACACACACACACACACACACACACACACACACACACACACACACACACACACACACACAAGAAGAAAAAACAAGAAAAAAATGGAGGCTGCAAGAATCAAGAATCAGTCGAGCTCCATAACCATGAAATTTGTTGATGATCGTCACAATACATATATACACATAAAATTAACGTATACATACATGATTAAAAAAAGAATAAATTTGCATGGTAGAGATAATATGTAGTTGAGAGAAAAAAAATTTGCCAGGTATGTTACCACTTCCACTTCCCTCACCTGACTAATATTCCTAACCTGAGGAGATTTGGTTACTCTGCCCATGACTAATTCTCTCCAATATGATGCATCAGGAAGGAAAGCGACAGACGTGCCGTAAGTGTGACATAAACTCAGTGGAGGAATAGCTGAACTTTTGTCAATTACTGTATTTATATGCAAGACATTTGAAGCTGACAGTAAACAAACAGTGGAATATACCCTTTTTAAAAGATGAATATTGAATCTTATTTCTATTAAGCGAGTTAGATACACAGTTCTAATATAAAGGTAATTCTCTGACTAGCACGAACGTCAAAGATATCAAGTTAGGTAAGAATATTATCATTAAATCGGATGGCTCTTGTTCACGAAAAGCTCTTATTTACACCGGCTCAGTGCTTTAACAGTCGGATTGCAGGTGTCATAGGAGATTTCGTAGTGCCTTTACCTAGGGATTTACCTGCTCATATTACTCCTTGATAGTCTCCTATGTTTATACAGTTTTAGCGTTATTATTGTTAGCATCATTAACACAGACGAGACCAAAACGGTTTAATATGCGAAAGTCTGTGAATCCCTATAGAGGCATTGCGAAATCTATTAAAAAAAAAAAAAATGTACTAAGAACGAGACAAAGTCCACGACGACTCATGATGTTAAGAGTCTGTTTCAATAATGTTGGAATTTGTGATTACATACTGTGCACACTTATTATAAATACTATTAACCCATTCAGTCTGACGATGTATATTTATAAGTCTTATTTTGCTACCTTCTAATAATTACACTCACTTATCGAACTGGAGAGGTCAGATAATGCTTTCAATAACTCCTTCACCACCAGCCGACACTCACAAGCTAAATAAATGCGTCTGGAAGTAGCAAGACAATAGTCCGAGGCTAGAAATTTTGAAAATCAGCGCAAAAAAGGTAACATCTCGCCCTCACCAGACGACTGTAATCGGGTAACTTGATAATATTTGGCGTGGTCTGGAAAAAAAAAAAAATCTCTGCGTTACCCGAGTAGCTTGCCCAAATGCACCAACACCAGCGAAGGAATTTTACTGAGAAGCTCGAGTTTCCGCCCACGTAAGCAAGGATTTTTATTCAGTATCTTTCATTTGCTTAGTTACTTACATTTATCCACTTTCCTCATACACAAGGTACATTCTCTTATTACCGATAGAAGAAAAAATTGACGTAATCAGTGACTTATTTATATATATTCATGTTCTTAGGTATATTTTTTCTTATTACTAATAACTTATATGTTGTGTGAATTCACTGTCGTTTTACTCATAATCGTTCCTGATTTACCGAACACTACTAATATGTATTTAGCGTCATGGCCATCTGATCTGTGTGGAATTTGGCATTATCTCTCGTTCTGTTTGTTTTAGAGCCTTGTTTGACTTATGGTCAGTGTGTGTGTGTGTGTGTGTGTGTGTGAGAGAGAGAGAGAGAGAGAGAGAGAGAGAGAATTATTATAACTATCCTGTGTGCTAAATTTAATATATATATACACACACACACAAAAGACCACATACCTGTCGGGGTAGTAGCTCCTGGTTGCATGGAATGGAAAAAAATAAAATAAAAACTTAGAAATACTACGAAATAAGATTAACGCTATGCAGGGTGGTCCGTAAATAGCGCTCAACTAGAAACTCCTTAACGTTATGTGTTGTGGGGACGGCACAGTCTGCTGATTTGGGCGTGGAAGTGGCAGTGAGAGTGATAAGTGAATAAATTATACAAGACAGACATTGACAGCTCGTAATAAGCCTTCCCCAGCACACACACACACACACACACACACACACACACACACACACACACACACACACACACACACACACACCTGGTGGAGTGGACGTGAAGAGTCATATTTGGACCACCTTATATATATAATCTAAAATATGTCTAATTTCTTGATGAATGAAAAGCTCTTCGAACGGCACACAGCCAAGCAACTACCTCAGAAAAAAATGCTATGTCTGCGAGTCATATTTGCTAGTGATTGGTTTAAAATTACTGGTCTAAAATTTCGTACAGCTCATAAAATGAAATTATTTCCTTTATTTCTATACATATACCGTATAGGGAGTTGTGTGCCAGAAAATAAATAGGAAAAATAAAATGCCAGAGGACAGAAAATACGGCCCCATGTAGCTAGAGATTAGTATATAGATTTTACACCTCAAACTTTGCCACTTTCTTCACCTGAGAGATTGAACATACTGTAGGCTTGCTGTTTAAAGAAAGTATTCTTGTTTCTGTCATAGCCTGTCGGAAAATACATATACATGTGTGTGTGTGTGTGTGTGTGTGTGTGTGTGTGTGTGTGTGTGTGTGTGTGTGTGTGTGTAAATAATTTTGTACACGGGTAAAGCTAGCGGCCTGGCGAGTCTACCGATTTGCAAAGAGGGACGTTAGTGTAAGAAACTTTTAGTGCAAAAAAAGTAGAATGCTATTTACATAACGGGATTAGTTTTCACAGAGCAACTGGTACCATACCATTTCTGGAAGTTCATTTTCTGTAGAACTAAATGAAGAGGATAAAAAAGCCTTAACTTTGGCATTAAACAGGCTGGCACTAAAGGGGTTAATTTTAAGATATGTTTTTGGCATATTTTTCTTGGAGTATTTAGTTTCAAGATGGTAAGGTCATTTTGTTTAATCGTTGCTATCTCCAGACTTTTTTTTTTCTTACGTGACTTTAAACTGGAGGGATTTGATAAAGCCTTCATTTACCCCTTCTATAAGAGAGGCTTTCTTTTAGCTGAATAAATCGTCAGGAAGTGGTTAGAATAAACGAGTAAAACACGTCATATACCCAGGGAATTAAATCAATTAACCTAGGTACCAAAGAACTAGATTATTATTCTGATTATTAACCATCTGGCAGCAATATAATTTTTTGGTAACGTCAGATGATATTCCCCTCAGTGAAATCTACCTCAGCGAAAAGGTGCAGCACTGTCTTGATACATGTTCTGACAGCGAAAGAAGAAATTAATATTTTCTTTAGCTAATGCCAGGTGATTTCATTCAACAGAAAACTACCCATCAATGCCAAAGCGATGAAATAATGTTGCAATGGCATGTGTTGAGATGCATTTTATATTCTTCAATATTTTGTAATTGCGTGGATATCATGTTTAAAATCCGTGTAAAATTCTGTTATATGGTAGCACTGCTGTAGCAATGCAAAGATATTTTGGTTAATTTTGCAAGCGTATTATAGATGAACTGCTAAGTTATGTTAAAATAGGCCGTAGTTGCAAGTATATTATATGCAAAATTCATATTAAATTGTGCAATAGACTGCAATACAAGGGATTCTTTAGTTACAATAATTGTTAGAACTGCCAGAGTATAATTTTACCTCAAGCACCGAATATAAACTATTATTCTTAATTACTATATAAGAGTAACTCAGACGAACACTACATTAATTTTCATCAACTTTAGGATCAGACAAACATACCCTTGTATGGGAGAGAGAACATCTGTTTCAGGCTATGGGGTAGACATTGCTGACGGTACATAAAGGAGCTGGAGGTAAATATTATCTTTTAGTTATGCATGTGAACCACTCTGATATATTCATGTATGTGTTAGTGAATGCTGTAGTGCGAAATACTACAGTTATGAAGAGAAAAATCAGCCCACATAACATTCACACAGTCCCTTCAACACGCTTGTAAATGAAGAAAGACGTAATCTCCTCTGTACATGTGTATTGTTAAGAAATAATTATATATACAGCAAAGAAATTAACAGAAATACAAAAAGAAGTATATCTGTTATGCACTTAATAAAAAAGAAAAAATCAATATACAATGATGTCCCTAAGCCAAGTTAGCTGTAATATCTAATTATAAAGTAAAAATATGTATTTCACCTGTGCACAATATATTTACAAAGCGCAGCAACGTTAACACAATAAAGCTCGAATTTCTTGTGTGAAAAGAAAAATAAATGCCTCGTCTTACCTCTCATTGAGGAAGTTTCTGAAATGAAGATAAAAATGAATTATTGTTTTTATACTAACGTTATTGCATTTGAAAAAGAATAAGCAAGCAACCTATATGTAATTTAACACAGGCATTATTATTTTTAGAAATTTTAAGAAAAGTGGTCTATGCGTAACGTTGTTGAGTATTTTGACAAGAATTATTTGTCATTCGAAATGCGAAAAGAAATCAGTTTTTCGCTGTCTAACATGAAGAACTACATGTTTTTGTAAAGGTACAGAAAATTATGGGTTTGTAGCTGTTAAATATTTGACATGAATTCTCTTTAAACACTTGAATAAAAATTTCTGTTTGTCTTTGTTAAATATGTTTTAGAAATGAAGAATTCTTGTTTGAACTGTGAGGAAATAACATGTGCTTGTCACTGATTTTAGGAGAGAAAAATGAAGTAAAATAGCATTACAGCAAGTACGAAGCATTGGTTTAAGAATGAAAGACGCACAAGCCTATAACTTTATGATAACTGCGGATGACCAAAGTAGGGTAATATCGTTTAATGATACGGTTAAGACAAAATAAATGAATGAATAAATAAGTAAATAAAAGATAATTAAATATAATAATAGCAGGTTCGCCCATAGACCTCAATATATTTGAGATTGTCCAATGAGCTTTAACAATACCCCTCAGCTAAAGAAAATCGTCAGGCATCAGTTAATTAAAATACTAAGTGTTTTCAAAGTAGTGCCAAGACTAACTAGCACTATAAGCAGCCAAATTTACATACAGCTTAATATACAATGGTTCTGTGAAAAGTCTGAGGTCCTAATTAGCAAAACCTGTGATAGCGATGGGGAAGACAAGCTGTAAGTTTAAGAAAGAGAACCCTAGTAATGAAGGGGAATGGATGAAGGCCATAATCTAATCCCTCTGGTTCATAGTCTCTCCTAAGCTGAAGTAAATCGTCGGAAGATAGCAAGAATAAAATAAGTCATCCTACTACAAGGGATAAACATTCATACAACTTTTCGGCATAGAGAAATTACGACTTTAACTCCTTTTGTACAATAATGCCTTCATAATTTAATTCTCGCTGCTGCTGGGAGACTATATTCTGCTAAGCGTAGGTCTCATGCAGAAAAAGGAGATACTGTAAGTTGCTGCCAACTCGTTTATTACAGATGTCTCTCAAGGAAAGAACGAAGTAAAACGGATGTCTTGGTACAGAAAAAAAAAAAAGTTTAATGGAGACGGTTTATGACCCTTCACTAGCAAACATATTTTCTAAGCTGCACAAAATCGTCTGGTGGTTGTACGAAGAAAACAAATTAAAACTAAAAAACACTTAAAGAGCGCATACCTCCGCCAATGCCATTGCCATTAAAGAGGATCCAGATCCGGATCCGTGGAAATATTGTGTGGAATGCATAGGATCCGGATCCGCCCCCAGATTTAATGACTTATTCCTTCATCCATGGCCCACTCTTGCACAAACTTATCATTGAAATTCATAGAGAACTTTTGGAGATATGCCGGTATACATGAGGCACCAAAATTTATTAAAGTCTTTCTTGGTCCATGATCCACCCTTCCAAATAATTTCACTGAAATTCATTTGAGAACTTTTGGAGATACTGTATAGTGTGGTCAAACAGACAAACACTGATGAATTCGTAACCTCCTCCAAATTTGCTGGCGGAGGTAAAAAAAAGACGCTCTCAGACTGAAAGGGTTAAGAACATAAGGCTTGATGCTTTATTTGATCTTAAATGAAGTCATTTTCAGATTAGAATTACACTTAGCCACAACTCACAGCCTACCACACCTGCCCACATTCCCTCACTATAACTCTTTCACCTGTACATATGATTCTAATTTGGAGAGGACTACAGATACAGGTGACGGCGTTAGTTAGGGAGGATGGGCAGGTGTAGTAGGATGTTTTGCGAGGCGGAGTGGTATTTTGAATCGGAATGGACTACGATTAAGGCCAAAATAATTCAATATCAACACGTCTTTTCCATAATCTTCTTGCTACCTTCAGACGACTTTATGAAGTAACTTTCGAAGCGAAGGGGTGAGATATAGCTTTCACTTATTCATTCACTAAGATGGGGTCCATCACAGGGTGACTACAATTTTCTGGAGGTAGCAAGAACAGACCATGATAATGCTATTAAAGTGAAAAGGTGAACACTCCAATAAAGGGACCAGTAAAATAACACTTTCGCTTTTGGACCGTTTCAGTACAATAATGTCTTTCTCTCTTGTAGTCTGTAACACGAGACTTTTTTTTTTTTTATCAAGTTCTGGAGAGCTCTTTAGTACTCAGTTTGTAAAAGGAGGCAATACCAAACACTTCTATTTCCATGAGTCTACGATAAGGTCTAAAAATCATATGAAAACACCTAGAAAATAAATTAATGTTCCTCATTACACTAAAGACATTTTTAATACTTACTTTTTACCATCGGACGATTATATTCAACCTAGGAAGGACCTCTGGGGAAGCAGGGATTCCTAGAGATCATGTAAGTCCCTATCAGTTCGAGCTGTACTTCCTGCGTCAAATTGTCTGGTGGCAGCAAATGCAATAATGTATACAAGGCTTCATCGTGCGAAAAAAAAAATTGATATTATTATTATTATTATTATTATTATTATTATTATTATTATTATTATGTATTATTATTATTATTATTTTTATTATTATTATTATTATTATTATTATTATTATTATTATTATTATTGCTGCAGCAGGAATTTCTGAGCTGTATCAAATTATCTGGAGTTAGCCTAAATAAAATATAAAGCTTCTAATTAGCAGCTGGTAATATAACAAAATGTCCTTTAATTTGATTTCCTGAAGGTTTTCCTGAGGTGAATATAATCGTCAGGTGATAATCAGAATTTAAAGAAAAGGCCGAAAGTGGTAGCAAAATTGTCAGTCCTAGTCTACAAACACTCCTTGACCTGCAGGCTAAATATTAACTCCTTCAAGACGATGACTCATTTTGTCGTTTATTCTCACTACATCCATCGAATTTATGAAGGATCTTTAGTTCTGAAGGGTTGCCTATGCCTACATCCAACCCCTCCAATTCAAAAAGTCTCCTCTAAGCTGAATATAATCGTCTTAAGTAGAAACAACAGGAACAATTCGTCACCGTAGAAGTGGTTCGCTCCAGGATCATATTTTTTTCATGTGTGTGTGTGTGTGTGTGTGTGTGTGTGTGTGTGTGTGTGTGTGTGTGTTCGCTCCAGGATCATAAATTTTTCATGTGTGTGTGTGTGTGTGTGTGTGTGTTTTGTTCTTTTTTGATATTTTCTGTTATCACCAATTTTATTCAGGTTAGGAGATTCTGGTAGTGAGAGACAGACTTCATTAACCCTTGCAGAACGAAGACGTATTATATGTATGTTAATGCCACATGATATTCGTTAATTCAAAGGAAACCTGTCATATGCAACATGGGTTAAAATAAGAAAAAAATAACATTTATCAGCAATAATAAAAGAAAAGGAAAATATTAAGTAAGGTTAAGAAGTGTGTCAGTTCACAAGAAAAAATAATTCAGAAGACCTTAACTCGTTCAATGCGATATATATATATTTTTTTTTAAATCCTTGATACCACAAGATGATTCTATTTAGATAAGGGGAGCCGTATAGTAGTGAAGATGTTAGGAAAACATAAATCTTCTCTACGTGATTTCTTCCTTTGCTGAGTGAAATCTTCTGGTAGTAGCGATAAGGTAATAAATGCGGTTAAAGAAAAAATGAAGCATTAATTCACCACCTGTTAAAAAATGAGGGAAGAATACACATAGTAAAATAAACACTGCGCAGTTTTTTTTATTTCTGCTATCGACAGACGACTTTAATTCAGCTAAGAAAAGATGTCTCTAAGCAAAAGGAGTGTAATGGAGTTTGATTTAATCCCCTCACTGTCAGACGTCCCACATAATCCAAGTAAAATCGTCTAGTGTTAGCCAGACTAAACTAAGCTACCTAACTGTACTCTTTTTACCTTAACCTGAACCAGATTTTCGTCCTTTTGCAGCTTATTTCACGAAGGCCAATGAAAGAAAAATGCATTACTATGGTTCTACATACTTTCTATAGCATGTCTTCATGATTAGCACCATATTTCACTGTTAATCTCTTGTTAGAACTGAACACTGAAAATGGAAGGATGGCAGTTTTAAGCCATGTTTGAGTGAAAGCAGTATAATGATGGCAGTAAAGGCAGACACTCTTCCTAATTCTTGCAAAATCGATGGATGGTATGAAGATTGTATGAAAATTATTAGCGACTGAGTAAAATCAACTGATGGAAACAAAAACTAAACTAAACTAAACTAACTAAACTAAACTAAACTGCTGCGTGATGGTGGTGAAGGGGTTAAATTGGAGGGAGGCAGGGAGTCACCCCTGCCAGGCTCTCTGTGGCCACTCACTCCATTAACCCTTCTCCCCCTACCCATGCACACCGCTAGTTTATTCACACCGAACGCAGACGATTTTGCGCAACTGAAGCCAAATTTCTAGAAGACAAAGGATTAAGCTTGGCCAAAATTATACTGATGATAGACAGAAATATATCACATGCCATACTTATTCTTTCTAGATTTAACCTCTTTTCTACGATGACGATTTTTTTCTTGTTCTGACCACAACCAGACAATCTGCTACAGATGGGGAGATATTCTGAACTGCAGAGATAACAAAAAGCCACCGTTTACACCTTTACCTCATGGGGCCTCCTTTATGCAGAAGAAAATCGTCTGGAGATGGCATAAATACAGTAAGAGACGTCGTAAGAATAAATGGTCTCAATTTTTATGGGTTGCGTGAGTCTCGCTTTTTTCATTAATAAAATGATTTACTAAACTGTCTCTATAATGGGTGTCTCTGGAAAATTCTGAGAAACTTTAAGACGTTATTCTTGGACAGATTTGAAGTAAATATTGATACACTAGACTGGTATTTTTTATTTAATAATAATTATGTACAACAAAAATCTCCTGACCCTTCTTAGAAAATTTCCTGGGACATGCTGTATGTCCAGTGCCAGGCGCTAATCCCAGAGGTCATCCAGGATGGCCGTCACAAGACTGACTCCATGCTGCTTTGCAGCCTTTCATCTCCATTTCCCCTTGTCACTCCAAGCCGCTTTCCCTCATGGACTTTATACTTGACTCTGAACTATTTGAGGAAAAAAATATGAACTCCGATCAAATGTACTGCAGTAACAGGAACCATATTTCGATACGAACACATAAATCATAGAAAAAGCAGAAATACATAAATGGATGGAATTACTAATTAGGAAATTAGAATATGAGAATAACAAGTTTCAATTGTATTTGCATATTTTTCGATCCAGATTCTTCAGAACCCGACCCTTCTCCAAGATGGGAGAGTGATTACCAGACTTTCCCCGTGCTAATGAAGAACTAACGTGGATCAGGTGTGTGTGGGAATAGTTGTACAGTGCTGCTTTTGTTATGACCGTGCGCACCTTAGTCTGTACATGCCATCAGTAAAACCGATAGGATTCGAACATATACCAGCGAATGAATAGACATTCTACTATCATCCACATGCAATGTCCGTCACGACCCTGGCTTATTAGTAAAGTATATTTGCAGAATAGCAAAGGTAAATACGAGGAAGATAATACTGTTAACACAATACGAGAACAGAAAAATAGCAAAGTTTAAGAAGAAATCACAATATACCTAAGTGTTATATATATATATATATATATATATATATATATATATATATATATGGAAATAATGTTGAGATAATAGGTTGAACAAGAAAACGGCGGTTTAATATAAGGAATTACTGGTTAAAACAACACGAAATAGAGGGGAATTGGAGACTAGTAAATTTTAATGGAATAATGTCAAAGTTCAGTATACGGAAAACACTGGCAAAGCATAGCATGTAGGTGTGGAGGCTAAAATATGTGCATATGTATGACTCATGAGCCTTGCCGGTTCCATATAAGCTACTACATTTTTTTAAGGTTTGAATGTAGCTTTGAATGAGGCAGAGATTAATAAAAAAAAAAAATGGAAGTGCCGAACAAATCAAACAGAATATAAGTGGACGTTGTCAACAACATAAGTAACCATAAAAGTGAGAGGGAGAGTAAGAGAGATAAGTTCTACTGCATATCACCCCTTCAAAATTACACACACCGCACACACACTGCAACTCAGCCAGGAGACAGGGCGTGTGTGCTGGGCATTCCCCAGGCCCTGTCTTCCCCCTTACCTTTATTCAAGACAACCACCAGCAACCGGGCTACAGCAAGGCCCTGTCTCCTCGAATTGAGGATAGAATCATCATCAACAACAACAACAAGAACACACACCGCAAAACTCAGCCAGGAGACAGGGTGTGTGTGCTGGGCATTCCCCAGGCCTTGTTTTCCCACTTACCTCATTCAAGCCAAACACCACCAACCAGGCTACAGCAAGGCCCGGTCTCCTCTAATGAGGAGGGAATCAACAACAACAACAGCAGCTTATGCCTTATTTATCTTCTTTATCGTGTATGTTGATTTATTCAGTTTGAGAAAAAACCCTTGTAATAAAAGGGTTACAAGAGCTAATGAATGTCATATGGTATAAACTTGAGCTGCCTTTACCATTTTCTTTTGCTATACTTTTTTTTTGCTTTAAGTTCTCTCACTGCATCCTTCTACCTATCCGTCTGTCTATCTGTCTCCGTTGATCTGATTATCTGTCTCTTTGTCTGTTGCTGCATCGAGTTTGGGGTACTGACAAAATAATCTGGAAACATTTCAGTGTTGCCATTCCCTCCTCCTGTGATAAACCACCCTCCTTCATACACTGTCAGTCTCCTTGGTAAATTCTACACCAGTGTCTTCTACTAGTAATACAGCAATGCATGGAGACATCATACGAGACAGCTATTCATGTTTTTGTTTTCCTACAGTCAATCCTTATGAAACTATTGCCAAAAAAAAAAAAAGCCCAAGGAAATCCAACTAAAATACATTCTTGAGTTTATTCATTTTATTAAATACTTGGTTACGTCTGTTTTTGGTTTACCTTTATGTTGTCTAACGTATATACTTATAATTTCCATACAGCCTACAATACATCTGAACCCATTCGCTGGTACATGCCCTTTTTATACCGCATACATCAAATTAAAACTTTACTTCATACCGGAACATTTTATTAAGCTCGTGGAAGCCCCTGGTCGACAAAGTTTAAGTCAGCACTTCAAAACTGTCTCGCTTTGTTATTCCTTCCATTGCTCAGGTCACTCTTTTACAGTTTTAGGATTTCACCGTGGCAAACGACACTGGCATATATTTAAGAGAGGAAAACTTCTGAATATAAAATGTACAAAAACACACTTGACGCTGTGTGCATTTATTTAAACCTACTGCATGAGAAACAACCACAACAATCGCACGCACACACACACACACACACACACACACACACACACACACACACACACACACACACACATTCAGTAGGGTGGAATTGTTGATGTCACACTTGGTTCCGTCACCGCTTGTTTTGCTGTCCCTTTTTCCACCCCTACATTGCTGTATTAGCTACACACACACACACACACACACACACACACACACACACACACACACACACACACACACACACACACACACACACACACACACACACACACACACACACACACACACACACACACACACACACACGCACGCACGCACGCACGCGCGAGCACACACACACTTACACACACACACACACACACACATCCCAGCACCGTAACTAACTGCTGCATGTTGTGTCTGTGCTGACAGTAATTCCTCTTAAATACTAAGCTAGGGCCATATGTTTTTGTAGTAACTTTTAGGGAATTTAGAAGGGAAGGGTGCACTAAGGGTAGATTATGAGAATAAAAATGTACGAACTTTTTCATTTGTGCCGTAGCCGCATCACAGTATGCGCATATCGTTGTTATTTCGTTACATCCATACAAGATAAATATCTGACACACACACACACACACACAGATTATATATATATATATATATATATATATATATATATATATATATATATATATATATATATATATATATATATATATATCCTCTAATTCTTTGATATTGCTAAAATCTAGTATATCACATTATTGCTTCAACAATAATATAAATAATATTAATTATTATAGATATATTATTATATAATTTATTATACATTTGAATAATTACCTTCAAGGTTAAATTACTAAAATCATATATCTGACTTAAGACCTTGTACCATTAGCCTTTTCAATACAACAGCAACACACTATATCGAATAATTAAATTGCCAGAATTATTAAATTTATTCATATCACAGAATCCGGCCCTTTCTCGCTATATAGTATTTATCGTGATAAGAGATTTCATTCCACTGTACTCCCCTTGTAAATTAAAAAATTAAGAATAAACCTGATGCAGCTCCCGAGAAATGTTCTCTTACAGTGCAACTGACTTAAATGGCGTTAAATTTTATCCCTTTCGGTGGCTGACACAGATTTATGAATTTTATCACAATTAGCGCTATATGATTAAACTCAGCCGAGAGGAACCTCTTCAGATTAATGTACTAAGACAGAGCCAGACGAAGAGCTAGCAACAGGTGATTACAAGTGCCCTTTATAATTATCTTGGTTGCTCACGTAAGGGGAGCGGATACACCTTTCCGAAACATGTGATCGAGAAGAGGAAGTTAATCACACGATTCCGGCCAAGGTTCAGTCTCTGGCAGTACTTCGCTTCATCTCGTCTATCACCTGCTTCAGGCAAGTGTGAGCCCGCGTCCTTAGGCGGTCCGTCTCTCAGCGTCTTTACGGCGACAGCGTAACCAGTTTCAAATGTTTGGTAAACCTGGAACCATTTCTCTTATGTACATAGGTCGTTATCAGTTGTGTAATGAGAACGGCGGTAGGAAAATATTACTGTCTACTAACGTTAAGGTTCATCATCATCATGGTCATCATCATCACGATCATCAATAATCCTTCTCAGTTTCATCCGTCAGCACAAGGGGTACTACTACTACTACTACTACTACTACTACTACTAGCAGATAATACACCTTGTATCAGAAAAATATAAAGGCCCGGAGAAAAGGGTTATTCAAATTTTCAGTCCTCATTAAATAATTATTATTTTTTACTCCCTTCCACAAGATAAACTTTCTATAAAAATTTTCACTAACACATATGGTACAGAGCCAGACCGTCGCCTATCAAATTAAGTATGGAGTGGTTCGTCGTAGGACATGTTCTTGCAAACTTCATCCATTTCTTTGTAGCACTTACGGGTTTTTTCTGTTCCTCAATTTCCACGTCTCGTCTTAAATTCTTAACTAAATCATACTTTCTTGGTCTTTCACGTCTGCTTCTACTATCATCCCTAGTTATAAAAACCTCTTTCACCAACACAATCATATCAGTGACATCCACATCGAAATTTTAACGTTCACTGCAGCACGATAGTAATATTTTAATGTGTTTTTTCACTTTCTTCCTCATTCCACATTATTCTTAGCATGAAATAGGTCACACTACGTGTGTGTCCATCTTTAACCACCGCATTACGAGAGGTCTTTCCTGAGCTGAATAAAATCCTCCAATTGGAGCAAATATAAAACACGCAAAACCATCTTGGTAAAGGGATTACATGAAACTGATTTTTATCCCCTTAGAAAGGCATTCCTACTTAAAGACAAAACTGTCTATAAAATAGTCAAAATAAAATATCACTATGGAGAAAGGATTCAAGAAAAAAAAAAAACAGAGGCTGCTCTCTCTCTCTCTCTCTCTCTCTCTCTCTCAGAATATTCAGTCTTCATAATGAGTAACGACGAAAGGGTACTCAAAGATTTTTCTTGTATAATGGGAAAAGATTTTTAGAGCTTTATAAATAATAATATACACGTTTCAGTAAATTTATATCCATTTTTATATAGAGTGGGGTGAAGAACTTAGATGATTTTTGCATAATGGCATTCTGAACATCAAACTATATATATGTTAAATATGTATATGTATAAGTATAGGAATGTGTGTGTGTGTGTGCGTGTGTGTGTGTGTGTGTGTGTGTGTGTGTGTGTGTGTGTGTGTGTGTGTAATTCTACAGCCAGGTAGTGTTATTTCAAGAAAGCAAAATTCCACATAGTTTTAAATTACTGTGATAATTGCTCAAATAAATATCCCTCCTTTTCTTCTAAGTCATGCTAGATATCTTCCAGTCTCAGTTCAATGATGCCCAATTCCATGATGCTGAATGCCAGAGATGATCAATGCTGGCCGAGACAAAAATGCCTATAAAATCATCCATTACTCATCCCCATTACGGTACCTCACCTGCCAGTCCAACCTGCCTTTTCTAACTGTACTCTCCCACTTAAGAAACACCTGGACTGAAAGCTAATAAAGACAAATAAAGGACAAACTACATTTTCAAAACCATCTTCTGGAACTTTCCTCTGCTGATTAAAATTTTGTGATAAACTTACATAAATAAAGCAGAAAGCGCATACAGAGTAACTACTAATATTAGAGATAATTATTATACATTACGACTGCTAGAATTCCACGCAGTTGAAGGTAATCATCTAGTTTTACAGTTGTAATTGATAGGCATTTTTTTTTCTACAAGTTAAAACTGTCCAGGTAAACTTTTGACCTATCAGTGGTTATTTTTCAGTTGTACAAAATCGTCCACTTTTTATCCTCTCTCAGCAGAATCAAATACTCTGTAAGTCATCTTTTTGCCTATAACCAGACTCCTTAATCCCGAGGGGGCGACCACAAACAAATCGTCATTATGTCATACTGTCCTCGGACAATCAAGATGCCCTCCCTCCGACTCACCTCACCCTCATTCATATACATATCTACCCCATCCCTCCACTTCGTCCTCGGTCTCCTCCATCCCTCTCCCTCTTTACCTTTAGAAAATAGCAGAGTTGGTCCTCGGCTTCGAAAGGACCAATATCTGTGCCAGCATCAGCCAGCCAGCGGCCAGTCCCAATAACGGACAATACAGAGGCAGACGGTAATTGACTAATGACGATGATGATGATGACGATGATGAGTAATTAGAGGGGGTGGTGGGTCAGTGCTTCATTTAGGGAGCTTCTGATTGCTGAGAGAGAGAGAGAGAGAGAGAGAGAGAGAGAGAGAGAGAGAGAGAGAGAGAGAGAGAGAGAGAGAGAGAGAGAGAGAGAGACCCTTTCCTCTTATGAATGACTTGACTTCTATATTAGAGGTATGAAGGAGGAGATGGTTATGATGAGATCTGGGTTTGTTGTTCTCTCTCTCTCTCTCTCTCTCTCTCTCTCTCTCTGCGTCTGCCTCTCTGTTTGTTTGTCTGTCTGTCTGTCTGTCTCTGTTTCTCTCTCTCTCTCTCTCTCTCTCTCTCTCTCTCTCTCTCTCTCTCTCCCTTCCCCCATCCTTTTCAAGTTTTCATATCATCTTGTTACTGGAATTTTCTGGTACACCATCAGTTCCATTGTGAGAGGGTCAGTGGCTCTATAAAGTTCAGTTCTAATATTTGCCTTTCAGCCACTTCAGTACGAGCGGGGTTTTCGCTGGCTGGATAAAATCGTCTAGTCGATGCAAGTCAGAGGAACGCGGGATTGACGACGTTGTTTGTTTATTTATCTATTTATTTTTGTTCCTTTCAGTACGAGTAGTGTCTTCTTTAAAGTGATTAAATCGTTTGGCGGTAGCAGTTGTACTGGATTTGCCGGAGAGAGAGAGAGAGAGAGAGAGAGAGAGAGAGAGAGAGAGAGAGAGAGAGAGAGAGAGAGAGAGAGAGAGAGAGAGACCCACGTGGTCCACAAACATTCCCTCTAACATCTGCTGTTCTGTCCTTTCACTACAAGATGTTATCCGTTTGCTTAATAAAATCGTATAGAGGTATCCTGATAGAATAAGCCACTTAGACAATAAATTTATTCCATTATCTTTTTTTTTTACCATTTTTCTAAGGTACAGTATTTCTAACCTTGTCTAATTATAACGTTTTTCGATATGGAGAAAAAAGTAGACAGGATATTATCTAAATGTAGGGTTTAACGTAAAGTTTCCACCCCGGTTCACTGTAAACATTCCTCCTTGTAAGTTGAATAAAATCGTCTGATGGTAATTAGGATAAAATATAGATATCTTGTTACTGATGGAGTTAATTTTGATTATTTTACCTAGCTCTGTTTTCTATATCCCTACAATATGCCTCGATCTAGCTGGTTAAAACTGTCTGCTCAGCACTGAATATCGGATAACGTTAAGTGATATTCTGGTTATGGAATCTACTGCAGATGAGGCTATAATGATGTCGTTTACCCCTTATGCTCAGAATTAAGAAATCTGGAATTGGCTTGAGAATAACGTTGGACGATTTCTCATAGCTGAATATCCTATACCGCAGTCAAAATGCTATCCTTTAACTACAATGAGATCTTTTGCGCCTTATTGCTGGCAGGTCGAACAGGCGATTTTACTTTACTCATTAGAGACTTTTCGAACAAGGGATATTTCCTTCGTTAACCTCTTCAGTATAGGAGATCCGCTTTTCGTTTAATAAAATCGTCTGGTTTTATCAAGAACAAACTAATATTTGACGTCACTGAGCTGCCAGATATTAATAACACCAGATGCAAGTTACTAAAGATCTGACTAGTGTAATTCCTGATCATACCAAATATATTCCAATACTGCCCGAGTGAAAACAAAAAGTCTGCTATACCTCTCAGTAGTTTCATCATTTCCCATATTCAATCAACCCTATTGGTCAGCCATTACTTTCAAAGAGCAATAATTACTTTCCATTATGAAACATATTTTGAACAGAACGCATTCTAACAATCTTAATTTGCATCTTGTAACTGTTTCCTCTTGGTGGATATGGCGACGATCTCATAATTTACAACTTCGCCAAGAAAAGCAACTCTTTCTTAGTAGTTTTATAATACATTAGTAAAATGAATTTTTCTTTTTTCAGCGCTTTCAGCAGCTGAGTCACACGTAGGTATTTTATTTTGGCAAGTGTAAACCAGTTAACTGTAAATCGCATGATCTTAGGGCAATCGGTATTCTTAGGAGTGAGCCATGTGTAACACTGCAGTCATGTTGCTTGCCTTCGAGATTATCTATCTATCTATCTATCTATACACACACACACACACACACACACACACACACACACACACACACACACACACATTCCATGTCCAAAAAAAACGTAGAAGCTCATAAAAAATGGAAAATTACTCTTTGATGGACATCTTATAGCCATCTACTGAACTGCATCTATCTTGAGGATATAACAGTTTCTCTTATATCCTCAAGACAAGCATAATATATAATACCTGGTTATTTCCGTAACGCTGATTTTTCCATGCATTATAATCATGGCACTGTCGGATGAAACAGTTTATAACCCTGAGTTCTTTTACTGTAACTCTTTCATTCCTATGCCATGTTACTTAGTTCATTCTTTTTGTCACCAGACGATTTTATAAAACATGATAAATTTTTCGAATGAGTAGATAAAGCCATCATAATTCCCTCCAACAACAGGCGCCTCTCTCCTTTGCAGAATTAACTCGTCTGGCAACAGAAAGAATTAAATATAAAACACAGTGCAGGATTCTGGACAGCTAATCCGGTAGGCTAACTAGACAGGCAACATAATATCATCCATTGTTCGGCCGCATTCGCAGCCAGGTAAAATATGGACACCTTGTTTATTCTGTTTTATTTACTCGTTTTTTTCCCTCCACCCGCCAAAGTTATAACGAAGGCCACGTAAAAGGTTCCCGTAGGCAGCGAATCCCAGGTGGCGACAGCATCGATCCAGGCCAGCACCGCTCACCTCCCACCCAACGAGCGAGCGAGGAGGCTGGCTGGCTGGCACGCTCAAAAAAACCCGCACCTAAATAAATAACGAGAATTTCCCTCTCTTAGCGGAATGGATTTTGCTCTTTTTTCCCCCGTGTGTCAACTTTTATGTATCGTGTTTTTTTGTTTTTTTTAGCTTGCATATTGTATTTTGTTGACCATTTCGTTTTGATTTATAAACAACTATGTATTTATTTTATGGTTATTTTGACTGCTGTGATATTTTATAACTTCATCTGTAATACATTTAATGTCTAGATTAATCAGTCAGTATTTTCTATCATAGCACCCAAGCCCACAGAAGAGCCAGCAGATGGTTTAGAATGATGTTGATGATGATGATGATGATGATGACGATGATGATGATGATTTTTTTTTTTTATGTACCCAGAAGGAACCAAAGGCAGAGAGTCTAGAAAAGTTTCCCCTTGCAAAGAGTGTCAAACAAAGAAAGACAATTTAAAAACCCATTCTTTCGGAGTTGCCAGAACACATTGCCTTTGAGGGGCTGCAAGTCATAGGCGGGGGGAAAAAAAAAGACAAATATTGTTCCAGAGTTGTCATGCTGTGAACAAGATGATGATGATGATGATGATGAAACTGACCTTCTTGATGCTGTTGGTCTTGATGACAATGATGATGATGATGATGATGAAATTGGCCTTCGTGAATAAATTGGTCTTGATGATGATGATGGTAATGATGATGAAAAGGTGCTCTTAATGACAACGTCATAATGACAATGAATAGGCTGATGATTATGACTGACGGTAATGCAGGTAATTCCAGTACTTGTTGCTATCAAGGGAAAAGAAGCAAATGTACACAAACTCCCCTCTCTCAAAAAACAACAAAAACAAATATCATCACATCCAATTATCCCATTTTACAATAATCACCTTGGCCCAACTCTTAAGACATTTATTTAAAATCCGTGATTAGAAGATGATACTCATTGGACAAAGTACTTTAGCTAAGCCTATGCATGAGGGGAGTTTGGGAAGGCAATTTTCAGTATTTCATGATAATTGCTAATAGACAGAAAAGGGGAAAGGTGGTGAAGTACCTCTATAGAACGGCTTACATTTGAATATTTGCGGGTGATCATGAAATGCATTTGTTCATTGAATAATATGTAACAGAGAGATGGAAAGACAGACACCCAGGCAGACAGACACAAAACGACGGACGGTCAGACAGACAGATTGATGAGGAAATGAATGATAGATACTGTACCTTACTCCATCCATCCATCCATCCATCATCCAATCCTACGTTTCCCCATGAGCAGCGTAGGAGCCCGGGGCTGGGCAAGTTGGTCCTGACATTTAAGATGAGAGGGACCAGCCTCACTTATCCATGAGTGGCATTACGTGAGCAATAAACCCCAACCATCCCTTGGATATAAACATTCACCGGCTCAATCCGATTGGAGGCGCCAAAATTATCCACTAAACCACCAGGCGCCATAATTTGGTTATATGGTTACCACCCAGCATAATAAATGGTTTCCTGGTGTACTGTAAACCAATTCTCTTGCCACTCCGTGTAAAGTCACCCATAGGTATAGAAGGAACAGGAAAGAATGGAGGAAAGAAAGAGGAGGGAGTGTAAAGTCACCCGTAGGCAGAAGGACGAGGAAAGAATGAAGTAAAGAAAGACAGAAGAGGAAGAACGGAAAGGAGGGAGGAGTGAAAAGGGCAGTCACCCGAGAGCAACACTACATCGAGTGAGTGGATGGTGAGCACCCCCACCTGCTGTATCTTCCTACTGAAAATAATTATATACAATGCATGAAGAGGACCCGAAATTTCCTTAAGAGATCCAAAATGACACAAAATTGTCACAAATTGCTTATACTGTCCCCACCTCTGTCAGCAACGATGCCCATGACACAAACGCCCAGAAATACTTTCTTTAAATGCAAGATACACAGCATGGCAAACATTAAAAAGAAACTAACAAAGGACAGTGGTCCAGATATAAAAAAAAGAAAAAAAATACTCCACAGCTCATCCACTGAGGAAGGACTTTAGGACACAGGCAACGAAAACTACAAGAAATATACGGCTGCATAAAACTCAAAAGGAAAATAAGACCAAGATGTAGAAACTAAGAAATAAAGCAATCGCCATAACTTAGCAAAGTGAAGCACACGGCATTTATAAATACACAGAAGACGCTTTAGTGGGAACGAAAAAGGACATAATGCAAATTTCTAAAAATACTCAAAGATTTTCAAATTTCAGCCATCAATATACAAGCTCATGGTACACATATTGAATACTAAAGCAAACTATGGATTAAAAAAATAAAAAAAAACTCACTAAACTCAAGACCTGAGACTATGACATAAAAAAAACTTTAAACTTCAAGTGTTAAAATATTAGTTTCTTAATTCAGTTTTTAAGAATTTAGAAAAAATATATAAAACAAGTCATAAAAGAAGCCAAGTTCATGATAAAAATTCACAACCCATACGCTCAAAAGAAAAATTAAAACGCCAAAGATTTTATGATACAAAAATCAAAGGTTAACAGAATTCCCCGTATCTCAGGATGCACAGAAACAACTCATAATATCCCCCGTGTAATTAAAATGTGTTCATACAATCATAAGTCAATAAATTAATAAATGTAATAATAAACAGATAAATAATAGATTAGTGTGTACAAGTAAAAACAACACCCAGGCAACGAAGGAAAGCATGGTTGTAATACAAGTGCTCATTTATCAAAGGGATTCGAAAACAGTAAAACTAAGGGAAGAACAGTCTCATGACACTAAACTACAGAAAAAGAAAAAAAAAATCCACTCTTACGGGAGCAGAGGGTGAGTTCATGTATACACTCAGTAATGCTATAAGACCTTTTCTAGAAAGATTTGAAAAGTAGGAGCTCGACGTAAATAATTAGTCGGAGTTAGTACAAATAAAAATAAAACAACATAACAAAATAATAAGTTATTGTAACTCAAAACCACTGAAAATAAAAACTCAGTTTCTCATGAAGCAGAGTAGATACAAACACTCAAATTCTACACAGTTTCAACAAGGAAATGCTCAGACTCTCATGATACAGATGCTTAAAAATATAAGGAACTTCACAATCAGACAGCACTGGAAAAGCTCATGACGTTTTAGTATGAAAAAGAAAAGAAAAACGAAAACCATAAAACTGCAAATCTCACGCCACGGTCAATCAGAAGTGCTAATAAATAATCACCAGCCACTCCTAACTGAATTATTCCCAGACATACTGCAAAATCCCCAAAGAAAAGAGTGAGTTTATTACTATCAGCAATCGTAAAATTTCCATTTATCAACGACAGCAGCAAAAAAGGGGCTGATGACTATACTATGCAGATATTTGATACAATCATAAAACACTCTGGAAAAAAAAAAAGTCAAGAAAAATCAGAAATACTAAAACAAAATATCTTCATATTTAAGGCAGCGAAGATCATAACAGACACCCAGAAAATTAAGCTTAACAATCTTACCCTCAAAAAGTAAAAAATATAATAATTTCCAAAAATGCTATAAAGATCACCAAACTTCAGGCAGCAAAAAAGAACTTTATGACGTAACTACTCAAGTCTTCAGAATGTCACCAAAGGACATGAATGATTGAAGGTATCGAAACATAATAGTATTTACATTAACGAGTATAGCAGAACTTTATTGTTAAACTAAAAACTGCAAAAAATCTCCCCTCCCTCCAGTAAAGAACTCATTATAAATATCCCTAAACATAAAAGCAAAGTCTTCACGATTCATACAGCACAGAAAGACTGACACCAAATTAGCCAGAAATATTCCAATATTTCCACAAAGGAAAAGAGGAAGAACTCAAGAATAAGGAACTCAGATACAAGTAAATAAAAAAATATATATAAGGCAAACCCAAAGCGAGAGGAGCTCATGAACTAAAACGCCTCCTCATATCTTCACACCTTATGGAGTCAAAGCACATGTAATTTGCGCCACTAAAACCTTGAATCTGATGACGTACACTGTATAATACTATTGCCATGTTCGGATGGTACTCTTCAGTTAAGGGAAGACTTTTTGAGCTTCAGGGGCTACATGCTTCCTTTACTACTTCTTCACTGATAAAGGGTAACGCAGGTTTAGTAAAATTGTGAGGTGTTTGCAAAAATTGAAAAAAAAAAAAGTCTGCTCTAAATGACTGATATAAAAAATTCTTAAGCAGCAAAGGAGAATCTTAAGGCAATAATTCTGACTCTACGTTAAGTTTGTTTGTCTCCTAGTAATGGAGATGATGATAAATTTCCTTTATTATGTAGTTCACATCTTAGACGTCACCGCAGGAGAGAGAGAGAGAGAGAGAGAGAGAGAGAGAGAGAGAGAGATCAGTCTTGACTGATTCTTGCCACCGCCAAAGTAAAATATGCGTCTCATAGTGAAGGGGTTGATGCCAACATTAATGAAACTGAGTCGTATTCCAGGTAGCCCAAGAGATTTCGTGGCACCATTTCCATAGCGATTCATTACGCATAGTACACATACATAGAGCACGCACTTCAGGCAGATCTATTCCCTGACATTTAAATCAGTTTAAATATAGGAATGAGATGACGTATTTTAAAACTACGAAGCTCCAGGAATGATAAGGAATTGCCGGCGGTGTCATCGATATTTCCTTGCCGTTTTAACTAGTGGGTCGGAAACGTGGATATTTGACAAAATCCTTGGAACGTAAACTTAGAAGTGCTTATAATGGAACGGAAATGATGTGTTAGGTATCACATGGACAGACAAAAATACAGCTTCCTGGTTAAGAGCGTAGATCAAAGTAAAGGTCATTGTTAAGGCAGTTAACAAATAAAAATGAATGTGGCTATGTTATGTCCTTCGCAGATCAGATGATGAATGAATAGCTAGGGTAACTGAGTGGCAACCCAGAGATGGAGTGACAGGAAGAAGCAGACAGAAAACATGATGGAGGGATGTGATTAGGGGAGTATATGAGTGGCAACCCAGAAATGGAGTGGGAGGAAGAGGCAAACAGAGATTAAGTTGGAGGGATGTGATTAGGAGAGTATATGAGTGGCAACCCAGAGATGATGTGGGAGGAAGAGGCAGGCAGAGATCAAACTCGATGGATGTGGTTAGGAGAGTATCTGGGATTGGATGGAACAGATTATCAGCACTTCAATCCCAAGGCAACATCAGAGGAAAGGAGGGTGAGGAGAAAGATGTGTTAGAGGCAGATGGTGAAGATTTAACCAAGAGGTGGGAGAGCAGCAAAATAAATCACTAAGGAACAGGTGCCACGAAGCCTTCCATGCCACCTAGCTATGAAAAAATTAAGGGTGATGAGGATGAGGCCAAGGGTGATGATTTAACCAGCAGGCCAGAGAGCGAGACCCCACGACTGGAGCCAAGTTACATGACGCCTCTAGCAAATCCCAATTACTCATCTTTAGTGGCAGGGAGGCAGGGGAGGGAGATAAAGCCAACTCCAGCCACACCCAGACGACAGAGAGAGAGAGAGAGAGAGAAGGGAGGAGGTGAGAGACAGAGAAGGAGAGAATGTGCGCTTAAAGTGGGCTTATATGAAGGAATGACTGAGGCTTTGCATGTCACTCACCCTCACTCCCTTCAGGTCAATTATATGGAGAGAGAGAGAGAGAGAGAGAGAGAGAGAGAGAGAGAGAGAGGCTTATACTGTATTAAGAAATGACAGATTCTGACTATCAGTCACTCATTTCAAGTCAGTCATCAGGAGAAAGAGAAGCAACAATTCTATTAATAAAGGCTTCGAGTATTTACTCATGAGAGAGAGAGAGAGAGAGAGAGAGAGAGAGAGAGAGAGAGAGAGAGAGAGAGAGAGAGAGAGAGAGAGAGAGAGGTACTTGGCCTCTGCGCGTGGAGGATTGTAGGGAAAGATTGTGTCTCGTCTGCCGCGTGTCTGTCTGTCTCACTCCCCCTTTTTTTTTTTTCTCATCAGTGGGCGGCTCTGGCATTTACGCAGAACACCCTGATGACGGTACTGATATTTTTTTTCTTTCTCCTTTTTCTGTACGAGTATTACGCCCACCCCCTTACTAACAGTGGGTATAGGGTTAAGATGAAGAATCCGCAAAAATATTTGTTTCTCAATAATTTTCCACGAAGTGTTTTTTTAAATGTGGTTTGATAACTAAAGAAAAAAAAATATTTTCTTTGAGCAACTTATAAATAATATAGTTGAATATAGCACCTGTTACTAGAAAAAATCATTGCCTTGGGTTTTTCTTATAAGTTGCATCAAAATGACAACATGACTATCTATCTATCTATTGCCAGACGCCTCAATCCCGTTTGGGGTGGCCACAAACAAATCGCCTCCAAGTCGCCCTGTCCCCCGCCATTTCACTGCCCTGCTCCCAACTCACACCCCCCTCTCTCATATACCTCTCCACCCCATCCCTCCATCTCATCCTCGGCCTCCCCCTCCCTCTTCCCCCCTCCACCTCACTCACATACACTCTCTTCGTCAGTCTTTCACCCTCCATCCTCTCCACATGGCCAAACCACCTCAGTGTGTTCCTCATAACGCTTCCTATCACATCCACATCCACACCACAACGCTCCTTTATATCCTCATTCGTCAGCCTGTCTCTCCACGTGACTCCACAGGCTCCTCTTAAATAACTCATTTCCACTGCTCTCACTCTTGACTTGTGTCCTTCCAACAATGTCCAAGCTTCACTTCCGTACGTTAGAGTTGGTATCACAATACTGTCATGTAGTAACTTTTTCACTTCCATGCTCACTTCCCTGTTCCTTATCACTGCTTTCAAGGAACCAGCAATCTTTCTTCCCTGCTGTACCCTTTCAAGCACTTCACCCTCCAAACCTCCATCCTTACTCATCACACTACCCAAATACTTAAACGTACTCACATTTTCCAATTCCTCACCATCCAACACGACACACGATTGAATTGTTTGCAGTATCAAACTAAAATGAATTAAGTTTCCATCATGAAGTACATGTTATTCAAAATACTGTTTACTATAATGGCTGTATTATAACAAGATTCCTTCCATCTCTGTTATGAACTACTGAAGAATGAAAAATGTGCTGAATACGATATACAGTATATCGTAATCTTTTAATGTTCTTGGATGATCTATGTACCATTGGGAATATACTGTAAACGACTGCATAATATATTTTAGAAAAAGAATGAAATTTCATTGATTCATTTCATTACCCTCTTAAAGAAGCTGATTTGGCAAATTATTTTACCTATACTTAACTAAGATGCCTGCATCTGCAAAGTATGTTTATAGACTATTTATGTAACAGGTATTTGTTCAGCCTATTTAAGGATGACGACTATATTAATTAAGTGTCGCTTAACTAACTATCAAAGCGAGCGAAGTCGACAAGAACACTGTATTTCAGCAAAAATTTTTGTGTATAAAATTCTTGCCCATATGTCTTGTAAAACTTCCCTGGTTGAGGGGCACCAAAACAATGTTTTCTTCTCAGCTGTTGAGCCAATCGTGACAAGTCATACTATTCTGAAAGTATCATTAAAACTTCTTTCCAGCAACACAAGATATTTCTCCAAAGAAAGCCAAAGATGGCCGAAAAATCCCAGAAGCATTTCCTCTAGGCAAGAACAGAGCACCAAAACTTTTGTTTTTCTCAGCCATTAGGCCAATCATGGCATGTCATAACTCAAACTAGCATGAAAAGTGCCTTCCAGAGTAACAGTCCTTTGCAAAAAAAAAAAAAAAGAAAAAAAAAAAAGCCTATTGTAGTCGAAACAGGCGAAAAATATAACCTTGCTCGCTTGGGCATGTTCTACTGTGGATATTTAATTCTTTATTTAAAACAAGACTGAAATTCTTAGGATCTTTCAAAAGATACAGAAGCAAAATACAACTTACTGAAACGGGTATTTTGAAGTAAAATAAAAAAATCTTCAGCATTTTTCATTAGATGCCCCCATATTAGCTTACCACTTTAGCTACTTATGTTTTCTTACAGATACTACACTAACGAAAACTGAAGGTTAATATAGTGGCTGACTTATAGTTCACTTCTAAACATGACGTATATCTGAGGTGTGTTTCAAAGAGCTAATATAAAGTAATATGACTAACCACAAGAGGTGGTTAAGAATCACCCCTGAATTCTTTGTGTTTTTCTTGACTCGCCGAGCAATTGTATATCTGTCACTGGTAAGCCTTGCAACCCGAGGACGTCATTTGTATTTTATTATTCTTGTTACCGAAAAATTTTATTTAGCTTATGAAAGCGTTCATTACTAATAGGGTTAATGTAAGCGATATCGATGGTTAAGAAAAAGTTTGATTTCCTTGCGCTTGTCATGAGCTTCTGTGGAAGAGTAGTTAGACATATTGCCTTAACAATAATAGTGATAATACGGATAATATTAATCTTACTATTCATCCAGCTTAGAAATGGATAGATGTACCATCTACTACACTGTTAATTTTTACCTCAAATGCATCCTATGAAGTATTGCCAACTCTTATAGCTAATTTAAGGCAAGACTTAAATTTCTCTGGTTTCTTTAACAAACTAGTTTGAGGTAATAAATTAATTATATTGAGAGACAAAATTCCAATTGTGCATTTCACAGCCCAGCTTACTGAATCTACTGAGACTTATATCCAGCTAAGAACAAAGTTTCAGTTTGTTGCATTTCTCATTTGACGTGGCAGAGAAATAAAAGTTTAGCAAAATTTTATCTCTCAAAAGGAAAGATTGGTGTTTCCATGCGTAAAGGTGAGAATTTTCAGTTATGCAGTCTATAAAAATCTTCAAACTGAAATTCTCTTGTCAGGAAAAGATTGAGCATATAATAAAATATAAGTAAAAAAATAAAAATACATAAAAACAACATCACTGCTAGTTTCGGTACGTATGACTGTAAAACGACGTGTGTGAGTGTGTGTGTGTGTGTGTGTGTGTGTGTGTGTGTGTGTGTGTGTGTGTGTGTGTGTGTGTGTGTGTGTGTGTGTGTGTGTGTGTGTGTAAGAAATCCGGTTGGATCCCCCAGACGCCTTGCAAGTAAATCACCTTCTTTTATGTGCGCCATTCAAACCCACCGCGTCTTTGTACATTTAAATCTTGTGGCATTTATGGTCCGGGTCCAGTCTGCATAAATCATGCATAGCCTGTGTAAATTATAACTTGCAAAGTCTGCATAAATCATGTGTAATATCCATCTGCTGTAGAGATCTGCATACCAGTGCAGCTTCTGTATAACTTGTATAGCCTGCATATGTTTCGTATAGCATATTCAGTGTACAGTGTTTATAGTTTTGGGGTAACGTATCTTGTACAGTGGGCAGGTTCTAAATATGTACTGCCTAACCTATGCAGATTCTGTATAACTTGTGTAATCTGTACTTTGGTTCCTTCTTCCCTACATAAAAAAA